>NC_138889.1:76811249-76937679 GCF_965194825.1 Balaenoptera physalus | reverse complement strand
AGTCTTGCTCCAGAGGCCATGCTCTTAACCATTACTAGCTTATACCATCTCTGGTAGTGAGCTGCTTTATGGTAAATGGCACATAGGAGGTATTCGAGAAATGATTAGAGCACGGAAGGAAGGAAGGGCATGATTTGGAAAATAATAAAGGAACCCCCCAATTTCTGTCCTTCTGTTGTGCCTCAAACTTCTGCTATTAAGTCTGAGTAATAACCACAAATCATGTGATGAGCAGCTATTATGCACAAAGCATGCTATTGAAGTAAGTTAAGGAATTGCCCATAAAACCTCAGATAAGCAGACCTGTGTTACCTGGTTGAGAAGAGTAACAAGAGGAAGTTGGATCCGAGCTCCTCTGATCTTGGACAAACTTTTAGGTTAAAATGTATTGTCAAAGAGCCAAAATGTTACATGAGGAAAGAAGACACATAGATCTTGGTTCATATCTTAGCTCTGCCATTTACTGCCATGCGTACTAAGATGATTGGCTAATATAATTTTTTAGACCTCAGTGTTCCATAATTAAAATGGGAGTATATTGGCAGGGACCCAAGAGAAAGAGAGAGGAAAAAAAGATCGAATTGTTTAATTGGCCCTAAATGACCCTACTGTGATCCACCAATGAGCCCTGAATAAGAACATACATTTATGTCGAAATAGGAAAAGAAACTAACATAGACCAGCAAGTCAACAAGTAGCTCACATAGGATGCTTTTGACCAAAATGGCCTTTGATCAAACGTCATGTTTCTTCCTCAGGTGATCGTGCCTGAAACTTAGGTTCTCTGGCATGGCTTATCATGCTCTATAGGTAGAGCATTGCATGCTAATAACTTTTGTACTTTCTTACAACTTGCATCATCAGCCTCCCTCCCTCATATTTCAAGGTCACCTCCCTGGGAAGGAGGATGTTTTCCTCTTAAAATCTTTCTGAGTTGTCTGTATGGCAGTGTTTCCTGGAGCCATAATCACTCCCCTACCACTTCCAGCAGCCCTGAGGGTGACCACTCATCTTTTTGCTCATCATTGTTCAGGACTCTTGGACCCTTCTTCCCAATAGGATGCTGCCACTTCTCCATGGGCATCAGTAGAGGCGTGACTATGGACCAGGCCGTACTTCCCTTACTGCCTTGTCCCTAGATTCTCCACCCCCACCACGCTTTTTGAAGGCTGGAATCATTAAAGGTGGAAGACGTAAGCTGTATACCAAACATGGTGTTTCCCCTAGTTCATGGGAACAGGATATAGGGCAGCCTAGAGTTTGTTTGTCCGTCAACACTTCATCAAGACCCATGCTCTTTTCATCCTTCTATTCAACCTTCCTTAGATGTTGGCTTTTGAGTTTTTGGTTTTTTTTCAGGGGTGGCAAGATGTCTGTTGCAGTTCCAGTCATCACTTCTTCACGTGATAGCATCCACAACAGGAAGCCACAAGGACAATGGCAAAGGGAGCTTTTTTATCACATGAATCTCTTTTATCTTGGAGGAAATCCTTCCCAGAATGCTCCAGCAGATATCTTCTGCCTCATTGGACAGAACTGGATCCAGGCCCATGTCCTGACCCATCACAAGCAAAGGAGCTGCCATTTTGGCTTAGGCCAATTGTGGTTCACTCTCTGTGGTTGTGCACATTGTTGCCTGAACGAAACTGGGGTTCTATTAGTCAGAAGGGCAGGATAACTATTGGGTGGACAACCACCAATGTCTTTTGCAGCATCTAAGAACTCATACCCTTCTCCTAGTTCCTAACACTGCTTCTCAACTCCACCCTATCATTACCTTTGGCCTCCCTTCAAAAGAGTCTCCCTCTTCATACATTAACCAGGAAGACTTCCACTGACTTTTTGGAAAACTCTACTCCTTGTCCCTCGGGAAAGGTCTCACTCCAATTCTATCTGCTTCTCCTCCTGTTCCACATGATAATGATAACTTACTCCTCTTCCCCAGAATGGAAGACAAAGAAGAGGCATCTGCATGACAAGTAGTGGTGACTGGACGCTCTAGGTCTAAGAAGGAGAAATTTGATGGCCCAGATTCTTTCGTGAAGTCCAGGAAGAGTCCCTGCAAATCGTCTTCACAAGTGGGAGTTTACCTCTTCATTCTCTCAATTGTCCTGTTAGTAAATGCTGAATCAAATACTCTCCCTCACACACACAAACACACACACACACACACACACACACACACACACACGCGCACACACATGTCCCTGACTCGTAATGCAGACACTAATTCTCAGAGGTGCAGTTTTAACTAGTGGTCATAAATGCAGATGCTTTCAGGGATCAGGCAGGTGACACACACTGAAGGGGGCCAGGACTGGCGGGGACTCTGGAGCCCCCCCAAAAGGCTGCTGCGCCCTCCAGCTGTTTGTTACCACGTGGGAAGTGGTCAGATTACCTGGGGGAAGCGGGAAATCTGGAATTTAAGTGCAATTTCCCATTTAAAAAAAATGCTTCATGCCTCCTCTCTCACCATGAAGTCTCTACTTCATAATATTATGTATGCAGAACTGTTCCTCGCCTTTGTCTCCCCAGCTTCTTTCAAACTATCCCTTTATGCCTGCTTGACAAAAGAGGGAGGCCTGAGGCTGAGCGGTACACCTCTGAGTGGCACCCTTAACCTTTTGTTATCCCCGTGGACCCACGGATGTTTGTTTTAGTCAATTATGTTATGATGCATCACCACCATTATTCTTTTTGATGCTCAGTGATCTCAGACTCAGCTAATGGGAGTCCCTCAGATATGTCTCCAGTAGCTCTTAAGCGCCTCCATGCTTTCTGGGACAACCAGAGTTTCCAGGCTCACCTTGTAATTTTTCTGCCGCATACGTGGAATCAGCCACTTCTCTAAGAAGCTCCGGTTTATTTTTTAATGGGGAGTGGTATTTAGATATCAAGATCTGGTGGCTAAGTGTGTTGATTTGTACTGTAATATCATTGCTTCCATGCCCTTAGAAGAGAGAGAGACAGAAAGAGACAGAGAGACAGAGAGATCATACCGATCATCTACAGCAGCATAGGGTTCTTCTTTTCTTCCCCATTCCATATTTTCATCTCCCTTCTCTCACACTATGTGAGAATTATTGTTACCCCATACAATCTATTTGCTTTAACCTACATACATTACTCACAAAACAGTACTGGAACGACTACATCAGCACCACCATCAGCATGCCTACAAGTAAATATAAGATTATATTCCACTAAATTGTACAAAGTTCTGTCATCAATCTGATGCACAGTTAGGTCTGTTTGTTTCCGCTGGTCTTCATTTGTAAGCATTTTTCCATCCTTGCTGATGTAACTTTATTTCATGTGCACACCTAGGGTGTTTACCTTCTGAACTTCCTCGAACTTGGCTTCCTTCTACCTCACTTTCTCCCCATCGAGTCCTTTTTTTTTTTTTGGCCACACCATGCGGCTTGTGGGATTTCAGTTCCTAACCACTGGACTGCCAGGGAATTCCCATGTTGAGCCCTTTAAACGTCTGCATTTCCTTCTGTCTTTCTTTATTCTCTGTCCTTATCACCTTTACTGATAGGAGCCAAGTTCTGTGCCAGGTGCTAGAACCCCAAGGTGGAATCAGCATGCCTCCAGCTCACCATGTGTGGAGGAGACACAGGTAACAGCCCGTTGCAGTGGAGCGATGGGGACCATGAAGGGGAGGCACAGGGCTGCCGGGAACACGGGGTTGGGGGGACTTCTCAATGCACTGTGCCCATCGAGGGAGTGTGGGTGGCACTCCTTAGCTGGTTGTCCCATTACAGGCGGAAGAGACAATGTCTCTTAACATTAAGTTAATAATACTTACTATTGACTTAATAATTATTAACTTAATAATACTTATTATTAGCGATAGGTTAATAATACTCACGTCATAGGGTCACTGTGAGGATGAAACGAGATAGTGCATATAACATGCTTAGCACAGTGCCTGGCACGGGAAAGGGTTGAGTATTACTAATACGGTTGTGTGATGCTCTCCACAGAGACACACACACTGTGGAGGTTCAGACTGAACGGCACAGAGTTTCCCCACATCCTTGGAAGTTTCCCACTTCCATGTTGGTATGGACATCTGTCTAATTTTGCCCACGTAGCAATCATTCCCTTCTCTTGGTTACAACGTTTCGATTTGCCTTTGGCGAGCCAGCTCTCCCCACTCTTGGCGATGTGGTCTGGGTGTGGCTGGCTGTCCCCCATTCGCAGCTCAATGAATGGACACAGGACTCAGGCACATGAATCTAAGTCAGGATCCACTACGTAATCTGCAGGGCCCAGTGCAAAATGAAAATGCAGGGCACCCTGTTCAAAATTTAGGAAGAATTTCAAGACGGCAGCTGCATTACAACAGATTGCACCTCACTGTGGACCCAGGACTTCCTCTTCATCTGCCAGACAGTAGGGGGAGGAAGGATTCAAACCCACAGATACCTGCCAAGCTCCTCCACTGTCCTGGTGCTTGAGGCTGGTCCAGGGCTCACCCACATCAGGATACAGAGCAAAGACACACCAAGGGAAAAATGGAAGAGGTCAGCAGTTAAAGAGATCTCACAGGCATGTTGCCTTTGTTGCACATCTGACCATCCTGAGCCCAGAGATGGAAATGTTTCTCTAAAGGTCACACAGCAAGTTCATGGCAGTGTCTGAACTGGAACCCAGGTCTCCTAATGCTAGGGAACCATCGACTGAAACTGCCCACCCTGGCCAAGCACAATAATAACCCCTTGCATGAGTTGTCTCACAACAGGAGGTCCCGGTGAGGAAGGCAGCGCTGCTGCTGAAAACTAGCTGGGAGAATTTGGGAGGGGCCAAAAGTGAGACAGGCTGGGACCTGGGACCCTTTGCTGGGACCTGGGACCCTTTGCTGCAGTGCTGCAATGCTTGCACATGGACACACCTCTCCTCCAGCAACAAAATACAAAGAAACTACATGGGATTAAAAATAGCTGTGTGCATGCCCAGTTGGGGCAAATTCTGTACCCAAAAGATACAAAGAGACCAAAAAACCCAACTGCCACTTTTGAAGAGCCTGGAACAAAAATACGGTGTCAGGAGCAAAAGCAAGGTACTGCGCATGACCCCTGCACACAACACCACCTAAGGGGTGGGCAAAACACCTAAGCCACCTTTCTGGCCCGACCCCTGGACGCACCACTACCCTCATCCCATATAAGGAACAAACTTGTCCCCTTTTGGGGAGCGAGCAAGCAAGGGAAACTGTAGTTTGTTCTCGCTCACCCCTGCTGCGGCAGGGGCCCCAGTAAAGCCTTGCCTGAATTTCTTGTCTGGCCCCTAGTCAACTTGTATTGATTGGGGAAGGCCAAGAACCCTGGTCGGTAACAAAAGGAGGGAGGAGATGTCAGCCCATAATATGTCCTGCCAACCTCCCAGAAACCCTCACACTAGAATCCATCTCGACTGAGAGATGCGCGCCACCAGGAGGGACCTGTGTCAGACCAAATATGGGCACGAGCAAGATGACTGTCCAGAGACAACCCGGAAAGCTAACCCCACCACTGTAAACCCTGAGACTACGAGCCACAGCCGCATGGCAGAGCAGTTCTCCTGGGTTCCCTTACCTGCTGCTCTCCGCCCAGCGTCCCTTCCCAGTAAAGTCTTTCGCTTTGTCAGGTCATGTGTCTCCTTGGACGATTCATTTCCGAGTGTTAGACAAGAGCCCACTCTCGGACCCTGGAAGAGGTCCCCTTTCTGGTAACACTGGGGGCACTCCCATCACAGGTAACGAACTATGTTTGTCCTCACTAGGCAGGAGGCCAAAAAAAATTCCACCCTAAGATCTTGCTAACCTTTTCAGAACAAATATGACAATAGCAGCTAACGTTTGTTGAGCGCTTACAACGTGCCACACGTTGTTCTCGGAGCCTCGCAGATCTCAACTCATTCAATCCTCACAACAACCCCAACAAGTAGGTCCTGTTATTATCATCTCCATTTTACAGGTGGGGAAACAGTGGCACTGAAATGTTAAGTGACCGGCCCAAGGTCACACATCTAGTAAGTGGATTTACTGGGGTTTGAACCCAGGCAGGGTTTAAAACAACTGGGGTTTAAACCCAGGCAGGCCAGTTGCAGAGCACAAGGTCTTGGCCAGCACTCTACACCGCACAGAGTGGCCCAGGCCTTCGCCCTGGTGTCTGTGGTGGACAGGCAACCCCCAGAGGAGAAGCAGCTCCTACTGGTTTAGTGCTTGCTGCCGCCAGGTGCTGCGCTTAGCGGTTTACAGGACTTGTCTCAGCAGGTGGTACGTCCCTCAAGCACCCTCCAGGCTCCCTCCCAGTGTCTAGTTACAGAAACCTGGACTCAGCAGACTCCACGCATTATCTCATTTAACTGGGCATCCAGAGGGAGAGTGGACTCCTGCCGCAGACGAGTCGGTGGCTGGACGACAGGATCCAGCTCCATCTCTGCTCTGCTCTCCTCCTCGCTGCTTCATCCTCAGGCTGGTCTCGAGATGACGGCACCAGGTTGGAGGTCACCTTTCAGACATGACGATAGTCAGAGGAAGAGGAAGCGTTTCTCCCCTGAGGATCTCTCTTAAGAGATAAACTCTCCCGGAAGTCACCCCTTCCCCAAAGACTTTCCCACAAACCCCATCATAGGTCTATTCCTGACCCATCCCCTAGGAAATGGACTGGGTTTTACATTAGACCATTGACTCCACCCTGGAGCTGGGGATGGGGGTCAGCCTCCTTGAGTCACACGACCTTGTGGGGGAGGGGTAAATGCCTGCACACCATCAGGGTTTAGTTAGGAAGAAGGGGATGATGGATGCTGAGAAGGACGCAGCATCTACTACAGGTGGATATTTCATGTTCATTTTACAGATGAGCAAACTGAGGCTCAGAGAGTAACAACTTTCTCAGGGTCACAGCTTATGCATGGGGGAGCTGTGATTTAAACCTATTCCGTAGGACTCCAGAGCCTGTGTGCCTAGCTGCTTCCCTAGTTGCCCAGGAAAGGAAGCCAGGACACCTGGGTTCTTGTTCTGGTGGCACTATTAGCTCAGGTGTGTTTGGGGACAATTTCCTTCCCCTCTCTGATCTGCATCCTCCTGTGAATGCAACTATGGCTTCTTGGGCGTAACCTGCAGGGCCGAGGTGGACCAGCAATGAGGTTATGGATGTAAGCATTTCAGCAACTGCAGGTGGAGGGCGCCATGTGGTATAGGAGAGACTCCAGGCTTTGGAATCTGACTGGGCCCTGGGTTCAGATCCTTACTCTGAGACCTTGTACAAGTCCCTTAACAGTCTATAGAGTGGGGATGATGATACCCACTCACACAATTGTTATGCAGGTCACATGAATCCATGAAGGCAAATTCCTTGGCTTAACAGGATGCCTGACACACGTCAATTCCTTTCCATATTCCATTTATTAGAGAATGCAGCTTCGTCCTCCAAGCATGGGGTAGAAGGGAAAATACTACACTCAATTGTCTGAGGATCATATCCAATCCTTTTTTGGTAATATGGCGGGGGGGTGGGGGGCGCGGAGAGGAGCGGGGAGGAAGGGAGGGAGAGAGAGAGAAAGAGGGAGGAAATTTTGCCAAGAAAGGCACGTCCATCCCAATGGAGGATCGGCATTGCTTGGGCTTTGCTGCCCCCTCGTGGCCACCGTGAGTAGAAAGGGCTGCCCGTAATTGCACCCTGGAATGGAAGGAGCTGGGAGAAGCCGGCAGTCCCCAGCTCCTTCCGATTCTCCAGGGCTAAAGGGGGGCCATAGTCTGTTTCTAACGTGCTTCCTGGGCTCGGGGTGGTCAGCCATATTAGGGAACCACTGAGCTAGTCCAATCCTTTCATTAAACAGATGGGAAAATTATGGCCTTAAGAGTAGGTGGGACTTGGCTGAAGGAGGCAGCCAGGATAGGAGCCAGTAATTCAGGTCTCTAGACCCCAGTGCTCTTTCCATTATGCCCTGTCTGAAGTGATCCTGCCAGGCAAGCAGAGCTCCAAAGACCACTGGAACTCACCTGCCAACCAGGGCTGGGATCCCTCCGCTGCTGCTGTCAGGTGGTCCTCCATTCTGTGCTTGGACTCCCATGGTGATGGGGAGCTTACTAGCAGCCTATTCCCTACTTGTGAACTTCAGGACATTTCCCCTTGTCTGGGGTCCAGACTCACCTCTCTGCATCCTCCCCTATTGGACCCAAATCCCCCATCTGAGGCTGAGCAGCTCCGTCCCCTGACACACTGGAGAGACTGCACAGCCAGAGGAGCCAGAGCTGGGAGGATGAGGGAGATGGAGTGAGTGCTTCACGGCATCAGGAACCCTCTGGACGCATCGCCTCCCTGAATCCTGCAAGACACAGGTGGTTTAGCCTCATTTTACTTCAAAGGGGGTTGAGGCGTACGGAACTGGCATTAACCCATCCAAGCTCACACATCAGTTAGTGTCGAGGTGGACGCAGTGTCCTTGGTTTATGGGCTTGGGAAGCTCAGTCTGCTACGATCAGGAGCATTCTCGGCTGCCCTGCAGCACTCACTGGGTGTGGCGGCCAGGCGGGCAGCCTGGGGTAGCATTTACTTTGTAAAAACCTTATTGTGAAGTGTAACACGCACAGACAGAAGTGCACAAAGATATACAGCTTAGCGATCTATGACAAAGCAGCTGCCCATGAAATCACCACCCAAGTCACAAAATAGGACACCACCAGCAACCCAGAGCCTCTTATCCCTCCTGACCACTGCCCCTGTCCTCCTTGCTTTTCCTTCTAGTTTTATGACCACACATGCCCACACCTAACGGCAGTGTGAACTTTATGTAAATGGAATCACACATTTGGCATCAGTTTGGGTCTGGCTGCTTTCACTCAGCATTCACTCAATAGCCCCTCACAAATATTTTCACTGCCGGAGGACACTGACATCACAATTTTGTCAGTGGACCTGTGGATTGTTTCCAGGTTTTGTTATAATGAACGTGATAACTGCTGCGAACACGTGTGCACATATTTCTTGGTGCATACATGTATACATGCATTTCTGTTGGGTATGTAACTGTATGCGTTTCCTAGAGCTGCCATAACTCAGTGTCACGAACTGGCAGGTTTAAAACCGCAGAAAGTTATTCTCTCCCAGTCCTGGAGGCTAGATATCTGCAACTAAGGTATCGGCAGGGCGGTGCTCTCTCTGAGACTCTGGGTAGAATCCTCTCTCGCCTCTCCCCAGCTTCTGGTGGACGCAAGGAGCATCCATCCTCGGTGTGTTTGCAGCTGCACAGCTCCCACCTCCGCCTCCACCTTCGCGTGGCCCTCTTCCCTCATACCCTTAGGTTATCTTCCTATAAGGACACTAGGCATAGTGCATTAAGAGTCACCCTACTCCAATAGAACTTCTTCTTCATTAATTACATCTGCAAAGACCCTATTTCTTTTTTTTTAAATACTCTTTAGAGAATTTTATTTTATTTTATTTATTATTTTTGGCTGCGTTGGGTCTCCGTTGCTGCGCGCGGCCTTTCTCTAGTTGCAGTGAGCGGGGGCTACTCTTCGTTGTGGTGCGTAGGCTACTCATTGCAGTGGCTTCCCTTGTTGCGGAGCTCAGGCTCTAGGCGCGCGGGCTTCAGTAATTGTGGCTTGCAGGCTCTAGAGTGCAGGCTCAGTAGTTGGCTATACTTCACCTTTTGCGTTTCACTATACATTGTAAAACCATCTTGTCGATTCCATAAAAATTATGTCGGGCTTTGGAGTGGGCTTGCATCAACTCTCTAGACCGTTTTGGAGGAACTGACATCTTCACATTAAGTCATCTAATCCATACACATCACATATTCCTCCATATCTTGGGGTCTTTCACTTCTCCCCATGGTTTATAGATTTCTACGTAGAGGTCTTGCCCATCTTTTTTTTTTTTTTGGCCGTGCCGCGTGGCTTACAGGATCTTAGTTCTCCGACCAGGGATCAAACCTGTGCCCCCTGCAGTGGAAGCACGGGTCCTAACCACTGGACCGCCAGGGAATTCCAAGGTCTTGCCCCTCTTACATTGAATTTATTCTTAGGTATTTGATATTTTTGATGCTCTGAAATTGGTATTTTTAAATTAAAAAAAATTTAGGTGCATATAGATGTTCAATAGATTTACATGCACTGACTTTGTATCCAGCAAAAATTTTCAACTTATTATTTCTAATCATTTATCTGTGAATTCTTTTGGATGACCTAAGTACATAATGCTATCTGTAAGTAAAGACAGTCCAATTTCTTCCTTTCCAATCTTCAGGATTTACTTCTCTTGCTTCTCTGTGCTGACTGGGGTTCTCTACTATGATGTTACCTGATGAAAGGAGGCATCTTTCTTTATCTGTCTCCTAATCTGAAAGGGAACACATTCAACATTTACCATTAAATACATTACATATGATGCTTTCTATAGTTCTTGCTTTTTTATGTTTTATTTTTTTACATAAATTCTTTTTATGGTCAAGGGAGAGAATGTCTTAAGAAAATGGATTGGGAAGAATATATATTTTTTTAACATCTTTATTGGAGTATAATTGCTTTACATTTTTGTGTTAGTTTCTGCTGTACAGCAAAGTGAATCAGCTATACGTATACATATATCCCCTCTTTTTTAGATTTCCTTCCCATTTGGTCACCACAGAGCACTGAGTAGAGCTCCCTGTGCCATACAGCAGGTTCTCGTTAGTTATCTATTTTATACACAGTAGTGTACATATGTCAATCCCAACCTCCCAATTCATCCCACCCCCCCTTCCCCCCTTGGTATCCATAAGTTTGTTCTCTACATCTGTCTCTATTTCTGCTTTTCAAATAAGTTCATCTGTACCATTCTTCTCGATTCCACATATAAGAAATATTGTATGATATTTTTCTCTTCACTCTGTATGACAGTTTCTAGGTCTATCCATGTCTCTGCAAATGGCATTATTTTGCTCCTTTTTATGGCTGAGTAATATTTCATTGTATAAACGTAGAGGTGGAATATTTGATGTGGAAAACCTTGGAAATTCAGGATATCTAGTTGCCACACCATTGTACCAGCTCCCTTTCATTTTTTTTTGACAGGCATTAAAAACTGCCTATTCTCAACGTCTGGATTCTTTACCTGCCCCCTGGCTGGGCCACTGTTGTGTGTTACATTGCGTTGGACATTTCACATCACCAGCAGTTGAGCCAGCTGGGTAGGATCAATTTCACAGTGACCCCACAGGCCTCACTTCAAACCAAGCCTTTACAGTTTCTGTTTTTCTGGTAAAAGTGAAGGTTAAAGGTGTGATGTCATCTCCCACTGCCTATGCTCTGCAGTGGATATCAGCTGCAATGCGGAACAGGGTCCCTGAGATGAGAGGCAGGATTTGGGGTTGGAAGACGGGGCTGAAACTCCAACTCTCTCACCCCTTAGCTTGCAGGATCCTTGGCAAGTTGTTTTCTCTGAGCCTGATTTCTTGTCTTTGTTTTTCCTCTCACTTGTAAAACGGGAGTAAGAATATTTACCTCCTCTGGGTCATTTTGTAGATTATATTGGAGCACTTGGGAAAGCATCTGGCAATTAGTAGGTACTCAATACATTAAAAAAAAAAATCTTTCCTGTGCCAAGGGTCGACTGGGGGGTGGTGGGGGGGCGTGGCTGGATACTGATAGATAGAGCTTGCCTCAAAGTGTGGTCTAGGACCTAGAGTGTTGGCCTCACCCAGGAGCTTCTTAGAAATTGAGAATCGCAGGTCCCACCCTGGACCTACTGAGTCAGAATCTGCATTTCCACAAGATCCCCAGTGACTCAAAGTTGGGGAGGAGCACAAAGTCCTGCATTGTTAAGAAGCTCCACACAGGCAATAACTGAGGCGAGGAACTGAGAAGACATAGGATGTCGATGACACAGCAGCAAAGATGGGTTTGCAGATTTTGGGGGGCTCTCGCTGTGTTTCCTGCATCTAAATAAGAATGACTTCCTCCTGGCATGAAGCTGAACTCCGTTGAGGACGTTCTCTAGCACAGAAAAGCCAAACCACTAATCTGAATAAATAAGCATCAATTTTATTGAATCATGAATAATTTAAGACTGGTACAATCATCAGCTTTATTCTCTATGATGTGGGGCATGATCTCCGGCAGATCACTGGCAAATCCAAAAACCTCATGACAAATGAAAATTAAATAGGGAGGGACGGCGGACGGGGAGGGAGGACGGAAACATACCGTACACAAAATACTCAATTCCTAGTTTTCTCTTTAAAAATGGCTAGAAAAAATTCATCAAAATGCAGCACTTTAATCAATTATTTACAATTTCTATGTTACAATGAAAAAATGTACATCTTATAGAACATATTTCATAAACTGCTCCACTGGAAATAACTAGATCAAAACAGCAAACCTTCCATTTCGTATCCACAAAGTTGGATTATTTTTTCCTTTTGAAGTAGATTCGCCATTATCAAATTCGAATACACAGAATTTTGAAGTTTAAGCATCAACAATAAAATATGTCCCCAAGATACAACAAAGGTCTAGGCAAGTCTCGTTCCGTGTCCCCCCCTGCCCACCCACCACCTTAAACTAAAGGGAATTCCCATCTCACTTATGGCCTGTAAAATTCTTGGCAGTTTGGAAAGAAAACTTTTAGCTTCCATTGGTAACTCAACACAAATGTTGCATAGAATTTCATACATTTTCAAAATTAGCCTAACTGTAGAAAAAGGCAAAATGGAAGCATTTCGGACAGAGCCCTAAATGAGCACAAAGTCACTCTGTCAAAGGTGAGTGACACAAAAGCAAAACAGGACCAAAGTAAGAAATGTGCATATCAGACAGCCCTGCTTCCGGAAACTGTAGGAAAGACCCCGAGTTGTGACTCGTACAAGGCTACACTCCTTGAAACCACCGTTTCACTTGTCAGGCAGCACCAGGGACAGAGGTCTCAGCGCTGAGCCTGGACCCGGTGGGAGGGAAGTCTGTGGGACTGGGGAGAAAAGAAAGAGAAAAGAGGGTGCTGTAAAAAAAAAAAAGTTTCAAAGGACATTGGCAGGTGTCTACTCACAAGGTGACCGGGAAAACTGCCCATGAGGAGAAGTCCATTGCACCTCCTCCCAAATTCACAGTATGAGCATGTAAGGTCATTGCTGGGAGATAAATTGAGAAGGACCATTCTTCAGGTTTACCAGAAGGCTCAGGGTGTGACTGACCCCTGAGGTCACAGGCTAAATACATGCTTTAAACATTTTATGAAAAACAAAACAGAACAAGACACACTCACACACCCAGATGACTAAGGAAGGCTTAGCAGAATAGAGTCTGAGTTTACTGAGATTAAAGAAAAGAGCACGCTGAGAGGTTTTCCATTCACCTGCTGGAGGGACACATTCCCCTTTTCCTTTCAAAGAGGAAGCAAATGGTGTCATCCAATGTAATGTGACTGGTTTCAGGTCACGCTCTTGTGGTAAGAAAATAAAAGATGTTGAGAGAGGGACCTTTGGAAATAGAAATGTAAAAAAAATGGAGTAAAAACCCTGATCATTAACAGAGACTCCCCCCATGGGGGTCCGATAAAAATAAAACAGAAACAAATGACTCAAAGATTGACCACCGGTCAATACCGGTATGTTGAAGACACATACGAGCAGAGCATGGCTCAACAATGTCATGTAACATGGTAGGAACTTTTGCCTTTTCCTGCACAAGACAGATCGTTGTCTAGTCAGGGCGTTAGCTGGAGACTGATAAGAACCTAAAAAAAAAAAAAAAAAAAAAAGATCTTTTTTTTTCCTTTTTCCTTTTTCTTTTTCCCACAGTCACGCATCCACACGAATGAGTCTTTTGGATGAGAAAAGTCACATTAGCTTGAGTTCTCCTAGTGAGTAGGTGACTTGTTAGCCCTGTTTGCTCTGATGGGGAAAACAGAAAAATAGACCCCAGGCAGGCACGACACTCATCAATGAACACGGTGAGTACAAAACCAGTTAAGGCATCGCTTTGGGAAGGTCAGCACCGAAGAGGTCAGGCAAGGCTCGTCCGCTGGAGGCTAGAGCTTCTGGAAGGGAGCAGCTGCCTCCACCTGTTGACTTCTGTGACGTCACGTTGGTTCTGGGGAAAGTGCAAGTGTTTTGCGAGGTGACCTCACACCCCACCTGAGGTCGGGGCTGGCATGCTGGAGGTGTCGACGTGTGTCCTGCAGCCTCGAGGACGAGGAGGAAAGGCAAGGTCCCGCTCACCCACGCGCTGAGGACGGGGTCCTGGTCCACTGTCAAGGGCACAGCGACCCCGGCCCCAGCAGGAGGCAGCGAGTGTGCAGAACTGTGAGGAGGGACAACTGAAAACCAGAACTCAGCAGGACCAAACCAAAAGCCAACTCCTGCGGTTCTCACGTTCACCAAAGGATGGATTCTGACCACGAGGGGAAGGAGGGGGGAAGAAAGTCTTCAGAATCAACAGAGTCAGAAAGGGAGAAACTCAACCTCATTGCCAAAGGGGTGATCGGTTCGCCAAGGTAGACCAATTCTCACTGTACACAGTGTTAGCAGGAGTAAGACCTGATTCATTTCTGTACGAGAAGGAAACAGACACATGCAGCTCTGCGTTTACAGCCACATCCGCTCGGCCTCACTCTCACTTATGGATGAACCAGAGGCTGATGGGTCTGAAAGGCGGGGGTGAACTGGAACAGGCAAAATACCTCTCGGGTAAGGAGAGCACCATTTAAGAAACAAACCAAAGAGAAAGCACGATTTGTTTTTCCTAAGTTTTTCCTGTGATGCGGCTCTGCAGTTTGTTGAGTGTGACCAAAGCAAGGGCCCCAGCTGGCATCGGATCTCTCTGTGGCCGGTGTGTTGGAAGGTTGGCAGCGGGGTTGGAGCTGCAGGGTCTGTGCGTGGAGGAAGCCCTGCTGTCTCCGTTTTCAGCTCTGCTCTCATCTCTTCTGTCTCTGGGCCGCTGAGGGCAGGATGCTGTTTGGTTTCAGAGCTTCAAGTGGGTTGGCTTTTTTTTTTTAAATCCTTTTCATTTCAACGGTGATGGTCCTTTCCCGAGAAGTATCTTTCAGTGTCTTAGGAAGGTCACAGCAACAAGGCAAAACAATAATTGACACAGAAGATGGTGCAGTTCTCCCTGTGAAGGAAGCGGTCCCGAGGCGGCTGGCCCGGGGCGCCCGCACCCAGGTCAAGGCTGGAGGACGAGGAGGGTCCGGGTCTTCGCGCGGCACTCACGCCGGGCCGGGGGCTGGCTCAGGAGGGCGCCCTCAGGGTGGTGCAGAGGAGGGAGGTGGAGGGCAGGAGGGCAGGCTCCGTGGCCCGGCCGTCACAGAGTCGACTCCAGGGACGAGTCCAGGATGTCGTCGTGATGGCTGTTGCTGTTGGAGTCGCTGTCATAGCTCTGGGGGCTGGAGTAGTTGGCTGCTTCCTGCAGCCTCATCAGCATGTTCATCTGGGGAAAGAGCGGAGACTGCGACGTGGCTTCCGGTCCGGTCAGCCGGCCACGCCTGGCCTCTCCAAAGCTCACGCCACCTCCTCTAGACTCACCCTGGGGACTGTGGCCCACAGTGGACGAGAGCACGGGCCCTCGGCCAGGCTTCCAGGGTTCAAGTCTCGGCTCCACCACTTAACTAGCTGCATGACCTTGGGCCAGTGACTTAACTGCTACATCAGTTTCTTCACTGGTCACATGTGAATAATTACACCTGCCCTACAACGTTACGGTGTGGATTAATACATGCAGATCACTGAAAATACAAAATTCTCTAAAAGATAATGTATATATATTTTTTACTTGGGAGGGGCACCTTACTCAAATATAGCCCTCAGCCTGGGTGAGATGCCAGCCAAGCGCCCCAGCACCGCTGACCTCGAGGTACACGGTTCCCCCTTCGATGAGCATCGAGCCCATCTGTAGTCCTGGCTCTGGCCAGAGGGCAGCCTGGAGTCACCTGGGCTCCAGCTCCTGTCAAGGCCTCCATGGGGAGGCGGAGGACAGCATCAGTAAAGCAGAGCCTCGGAACACAGAGAGGCCTGGATTCCAATTCAGAAACCTTTGGGCAATTATTTAATGTATCTGAGCCGCCAGTTCCTTATCCATACAATAGAGAAAACAGCAGTACCCATCCCATAGGGCTGAAGTAGGGAATTAAACGACATGATGTGTATTCAACCCTTAGCATAGGGCCTGGCACATAGTAACTGTTCAATAAATGTGATAAATCTGCTATCATCATCACCATCATTTCTCTTAAGAGTTTAAAGACAGTGTTCTTCCGTCTTCCCTGGTCTACAGTCTATTGGTCATTTGTGTTCAAGGGGAGATGGGGAACTGAAAACTACCAATACTTTAATTTTATTTACAACTATAAACTGTGTGTGTATGTATTTTATATTTTATCTAGCAAAATTAGGAAGATAGGGTCTCTCTGAGCTATCTTCAGACTTGGTGCAGCTGGGCGTGAAATCCAGCTGCCCCCTGGCTGGCTGCCCCTCAGGATGCCTAGCAGAGTGGGCCCGGGTGGGCCAACCACAGAAGCACCACCAACTGGTGTCCATCTGCATGGCTGCAACCGGGAAGGGGTGGAGCGGAAGTACAAGGAAAAATCCTTCGCAGCCAGGATTATTCATTCACTCATCAAACACTCCCTGTGTACCCATAGTATATGGTCTGGAATAAAAACAAGACAGTCCTGCCCTCCTGGAGGCCTCAGTCTCAGGAGAGTGAGAGATCAGTTAACAAGAGGGCTATCATAGCAGACACCTGTGGTCCTGGGCAGAGAGAAGAGGACTTGGGGGGAAACACCAAGTATCTAACTTGGTAAGTAGAGGTAGCTGGGCCGGCATGGCTGACTTCTGGGAGCCTGAGGTTGGAAGGACAATTCTGTGTAACTATTCGGAGAACCCCAGGTCTTACCTAAATGCCTTCTGTGTTTAGTCAGTGACACAAATATCCCTGGTTAAGAAAAGAATGTCCAGGGCTGAGCTGGCCATTCTTTCCTCTAGATATCCTAAATTCTATTTTTACATAAGTTAGAGTTCATGAGCTTGAACCCCCAAAAATAGTTCCATGACTTTGGCTTTTAGTAACGGTCAACGTTAGAAATGGCCTTTTACAGGTTGATCCTTTCCTCTGGAAAACCACTGTGGTAAACACTGCAAATTAGGTTGTGCTTAGTAATACAAGCCATAAATCCATTTAAAATAAAATTCCCGTTTAAAATGTCTCAATAGGACCACAGCTGCATCCCGCCTGTCAGGGGTGGCAGACAACCCCAAAGCACCTCTTATTATTATTTTTTATCTAGCAAATCAGTTAGTCACTAGGGATAGAAAAGCAAGTCAACTGTCTTTTAATCCTGCCGCATCTCTTATGAATATGTTCTTTCATTAGGTAATGCAAGCAATATTCTTTGCAGTGTTTTTCCTTTTGCCTTAGTTGCCAAGAAAGCTCAGGGTTAAATTTATAGCATGATAATGGTCATTTAACCATGGGAAGTTCTGGTATATGTGCTTCAACTTTTTTTTTTTTTTAAAGATTGATTGATTGATTGATTGATTGCTATGTTGGGTCTTCGTTTCTGTGCTAGGGCTTTCTCTAGTTGCGGCAAGCGGGGGCCACTCTTCATCGCGGTGCACGGGCCTCTCACTACCGTGGCCTCTCCTGTTGCGGAGCACAGGCTCCAGACGCGCAGGCTCAGTAGTTGTGGCTCACGGGCCTAGTTGCTCCGCGGCATGTGGGATCTTCCCAGACCAGGGCTCGAACCCGTGTCCCCTGCATTGGCAGGCAGATTCTCAACCACTGCGCCACCAGGGAAGCCCTCAACCTTCTTTTAATAGGGCTTTTGATTTATTAGGTCTAATTTCGCAGTATGCCTATGTATGGGTCTTACATTGGCAGAGAGTTCTAGAATTGTAGTGGTATGATCTCTGACCCAGGTTCTTCTTAAAGGGCCTTTACTGCTTTATCATCAGTGGAGTAAAGGTGCTCAGGCAGCGTTAAAGGCTTAACTCATGTCACTGGCCAGGGGACCCGCATTCAGGCCCCCTTGCCCTCTCCTCCATGAGTCCCTCCCGCCCTCAAACCTCTCCCTGCCTAAGCTCCTGACCATTTGGCTTGGGCTACTGGGCAAGACATGATAAAGCTGGCACTCAAACCAGAGGGCGAAGAGTGGTGTAGGGACATTTAGGGAGAAAAATCAAATTCTTGAACTTTTATCTGAAAAATTTCAGAGGGGTTAAAGACAAGAGTGAAAAACTAAAAACAAGGAAGAAAATATTGGCAAAAATGTCCCAAATCTTGGGATAGGTCTAGCCTTCCAAAGCAAGGCTGGGGCTCAGTCACTTCCAAATTTCCAGTGTGCCTGGCATGAGGCCCAATACACAGTAAGTGCTCAGTGAATGCCGAGCCGCTCTGGAAGCCGAGAACTCACCAGCGGGTCTCCGTCAGCATCGCTGGGCGGCATCTGCTTGCTGGTTGACCCCTCCCGAGGCATGGAGTAGCCGTCGAAGCCGACATCCTCGGGCCGGAGCTGCAGGAGGGGAGGCCACTCGTGCTGCTGGGGGCTGGCTGCCCAAGGATAGGTGTCCATCACCCACTTGGCGGGGTCCTCCCAGGGGGCCCGCCTTCCATACAGCTGGAAACAGACAAAGAAGGAACAGTTAGGAAGTGGGCCGAGACCTCTTCTGCAGGCCTGGTTTTGCAACTTTCTGAAAAACTCTCCAAGCCCAGCATTATGCTTCCCTTGATGGAGTAATTCCACTTCCAGAGGAAATCCTAAGGAAATCATCCAAGGCACGGACACCTTGATGTACTAAGACCAAAGGCAGCATGACCTAGGGAGTAAAAGCACTGGCTTTGGAGTCAGCCTGACCTGGGTTCACATCTCAGCTCTGCCACTGACTCACTGTGTCGCCCTCAACTCTAAGCCTCGCTGACCCAACTTGAAAAACAACTCTCTGATTTGAAGTGTTTGCCAATTTCCATGATATGCATACTCCCACCGTGGCCAATCAATTACCAACACGATGTCACTGAATGTGGAGCTGGAAAGAGGTGCTGTCAACCCACTGAGTACCCTCCCTCCTCCACGGCACACAGATGGGGTGCTGGGTATCAGCAGCCCAGGCAGAGGTCACCAATGGCTCTGGCTCGATAAAACCCCATTTCTTAAAGTGAGTCTGACTCTCAGAGCCCCCGTGTAGAGGCGCTGGTCACTTTCAGAACAGCAAATTGTTAAAGGGGTTCCATGTGGGTACTGGAATTGTAACTGCTTCTCCTCCCTCATGTATTTTTCAAAATTGCCCAAAACAACTAATTTGCTCTTAAAGCGGAATTATCACATAATTTTGTAAGACCAGTGCCATGCCTCCAAGCTCCTTTCCTTAAGCCTGAAATACCGAATAATACAATGATTTTAGTGACTTCTTCTGGCAATTTCAAGAAATACATACACTCTTCAAAGAACAAAAACCTAGGCTGCACCACTTCCCAAGGCGAGGCTCTGCATCTCACGTAGCTGGGTGCCTTCTCTGTATCTTTCCTCTTTAACACCACCCCTGCCGCCACACCTTACAGCTCACTGTGTGCCAGGGATTACGAGAAGCACTTGACAAATATCTTGTTTAACCACCATGTGATTCCAAGAGGAAGCATCACTACCCAAGTTTCCCAGACAAGGAGCCAGGCCCAGGGACGAGAGAAGGCAGAACTGGAATCCAAGTCTGCCCAGGTCCGTGGACCACTTAAGTCTGAGCAGGTGTGGCAGGACTGGCTCACAGCCAGGACAGGACATGCCCACCCAGGAGAGTGCCACCTGTGGCTCTGGAAGGGCACCCCCTCTGTAGGGCATCACAGGGGTACAAAGACCAAAGCCCCCTGAACCACAACAGCTGCAGGGGGGACTCTAGAGTGGAATTACATCTGGACCGCAGCCTGTCTGTCCGTCTGCCTGCTCCCTCTGTCCTCCCAGAACTCTTACAGTTGAGAGGGGAGGGAGGGGGATGTGGGGAGAGAAGGCTGACAGTACAAGAGAGCTGAGCTCTGACTGATAAAATCACGTCTTTCCCAGGTCACAGGCTGCCTCAGCTGGAAGGAACTGGGGTCCCAGCCGCCTCATCTACCGGATGGAGAACTTACGGCTTAAAGAGAAGAGCCAGTTGTGAAAGTTTTCGGAGCAGAGCTGGATTCGAACCCAGGACCCTGGCATCCTTGTCTGGGCCTTTCCCTTCTCCACCCCTCCTGACAGACTCCACTCTGAACCACTCGGCAAGAGCCACATGACTCAGCCAAAACCGGAGCAGGGAGATGCAGGCCAGGTTGTCTACCCGACGAGGACACGTCACCTGGGCTGGGCTTGCTGTCTCATGATTGCCTAAGCCCCCTCCGATTGTCTCAGGGAAGCACCTGCCCTGCCCACACTGCAGACAGGCCCACCCACCTCCCTTCCTCCATGGCCGCCTCCTCCTCCACTCAAGATACACAGCCTTCTATGAGCTCAGCGCTTTCAGACACCAGCGCCCTTCCTGTCTGGTGCTCCAGCCCTGCCTACTGCGAAACCTTCCTTAACCTGGGGCAGCGGTGACTCCCAGGCCTGAGAGCTCAGTCTGACCTTGGAAAGGCGACTCACGGTCCGAGCAGGAAGGGATCATGTGAAGGTTCGTGTGCACATGGGTATGAGTCAGGGAGGAAGGGAACACAAAGTGCTTGGGGATATTTAGAACTGAAAAAGCCTGTTGCACATAAGAAACATTCCTGCAACTTGTAGAAGCTTCTCCCTCCAAGGGCTCTCCCTACAGCACTCAGCTGACTTTCCCAAGCCAGATTTCACATGTGTGAGGCTGAACCAAACGTCGTTTCTGGCAGCTACTGCTTCTGTCTCCATCCTCCAGCCTGGAAGAGAAGATGCTCAGGGCTGCAGAACAACAGAGCCTAGAATTCCGAGCTCATCAAGTTCCTAGAGGGTCTGGCCCCGTGGCTTTTAAATTTTTGCTCTGTTCCCCTGACCCTACTATGAGTAGTCTGAGGAACTTTGGGGCTCCAAAGAGCCAGCCTGAAAAAACTCTTCTAGTCCACACTTTTCAGATTACAGACGGGAAACCCGAGGCTTAGCAGTGGGAGGTTTGCCCAGAGTCTCAGAGCAAGTTGGGTCATCTGATCAATGGCTCTCCACTCCCTCCTTTCCACCAGGGAGACAGGGGTCTTTTGAGTGACTCTGCAGGCTTTAGACACTTTGGCAAGTGTTTACAATGAAAATTCCAAAAGGGAATAGGGCTGAGGACTAAGTCATAAGACAAATGCACACCTGGACACATCTAACGTCGTCTGCAAGAACAGAGAATATTTTTACAAGCCTCCCCACTTGCTGCTGGACATGTCTAAGTCCAGGTGATGAATGGCTGGGTAAGTACCGTGGCAAGCAAAGGATGTATCGTAATGCTCCTTGGTCCCACTGCAGAGCCCTGAGGCAGCTCTGGGAAACAGCAGACAGTGGTACAGACAGACAGACAGACAGGACATTCACTTTCCGCAAGGCAGGGAGGAGCCTAGTATGCTCACTGGGTCTGGAAGAGGGAGCCAAGACACTGGAAACTGAAAACTTGGCCACTGGGCACCTTCTGACTCTGTGGGATGCACATGTTTATCACATGTGAAGGCATCAAGGTACACATTCTGGAAGAGCCTACAAGCAGTTGCACGCGCGCGCGCGCGCACACACACACACACACACACACACACACACACACACACTCTACTGGGAAAAGACTCAGGAGCCAAAACTTGCAATGACACCTGGTACCCACTAGGGGGCGATGCCGCTTCTCCTCCAGGCAAGGCTGTGCCTGTTGGGGGGGCTGACTGGAAGCCCCTGGTGAGACCTGATGGCAGCAGGGTCTCTGTGCTGCCAGCCACCACCGGCGGCCCCGCCAGAGCCCAATCTGGGGACTCCACCTCTTCTTAGCTTATGACCTTGGCCAAGGGCTTAACTGCTTTGAACCACAGCCTCATGGCCACAGCACTCCTCGCGGGGTCAGGGCGGAGTAAATGGCCTGCACAGCGCCCAGCACACAGTGAGCTCGGGACTCAAGGTAACACGAAGGAGAGTGAGGAATTTTAAACTTTTTTTTTTGAATAGAAGAGTCATTTTGTCAAATGAAATCTTATGTAGAATGTCACGCTATGAAACACAATACTTGGTTCCCTGAGCCACCTGAGGGGTCTGGATGCAGTAACAGGGGTCTCAGGACAGCCTGAAAAATCACGGAAGTAACCGAGGCGTCAGCTACAGGCTACGACGCTGGCTCATCCACACCCCGCCTAGTGAACTGGGGAACGGTCAAAAACTCCTGTGAGCCTTGGTTTCCTCATCTGTAAGGTGCATACTGGGCGTGGAGAACTAAACGGAATCATGCCTGTCAGGCCCCTGGCACAGTGCCTGGCAGGTAGCAGCCTCTCAATACATGTCATCAAACTTTCCTTCAAAACTAGAGACATGAAGGACACTCCAGGGTTCCTCATGAATCTGCAGATTTCATGGGGTCTCCCAGGCTGCAGAATGGGATGAAGTCACAGGTTTGGGGCAGGAGGGCTCACTTTTGAGCAACTTGGTACAATGCTAACTCTGGTTGCCTCCCCTGGTTGTTTCCATGTTCTTGAAAGACTGTCCTTCAAAAGACCTCAACAGCACAGGGAAGTGATGACTTTTCTTGCCTCACAGTGAACTGGTGAGTCTCCTGAGACGGTGGCATGTTTCTGTTCCTTGTCCTAAACGGGCTGTTCCACAGCCACCCCCAAGTCCTTTCACCTACAGCCTCCTTGTTCTTGGTGGGAAAGAGACCCTTGAGATCAAGTCCCTCAGCAACCTCTCCAGGACGGGCAGGGAAGATCAGACCCCACTTTCATAGCCATGCCCACAAGGTCTTCTTTCAAGCTGAGGTCCAAGGAGCAGGGCCTTAGCACTGTCCATCCTTAGCGAGGACCAACGAGGGGCCTCTGATGGGTAGCTGGAGGCTAGAGCAAAGCCTACGCCTCCTGGTTGGTGCCTCCTTGGGCAGGAAGCCTTTATTCAACAGCACCCACGACTTTTTCCAAGCACACTCTAGGTCACTCCTGTCCTGCACCAGGAGACGTATTTGGGCAAAGAAGCAAAGGGGAGAAGTGAGAGGCGAGGCAGAAATAGAAGGAAACAGTGCCCCTTCCTCCCCTGCAATTCCTGTGGCTTCTGTTGAGCAGCACGGGTTTCTACTGCAGTCCCCGGAAGCCCCTGATAGGAAGAGAGAGAAGCTTCTGGAACGAAACAGACTCCAAGAATCCAGCAGGCGGGGCATCCCAAGAAAACAGGAGTGACCGGGTGGCTGTTTGGGTTTGTGGTCCTAACAAATCCATTTGAGTAAAGACTAGATTATGGCTACTTTACCCAGTGAATTTATCTACCTAAAGAGAGTCCACTGACAGATCTGAAATCGTTCATATTTTCTTTCAAAAGCCACATTCGACAAAATAGAAATGCTGCCATCAATGGGAGAAATAGCTGAAGGGCATTAAGAGGTACAAACTTCCAGCTGTGAAATAAATAAGTCATGGGGATGTAATGTACAGCATAGGGAATATAGTCAATTATATAGTAATAACTCTGTACGGTGACAGATGGTAACTAGACCTACCATAGTGTAATTTCGTAATGTATAAAAATATCAAATCACTATGTTGTATGCCTGAAACTAATATACTGTATGTCAATTATAATTTAAAAAAAATGCTGCCATCAATTAATGATCTTCAGACACTGGAAACTAAGGCCGGTCAAGGGATTGCCGAATTTCTTGCTACTCTCTGCCTTCACAATCACTTATATTTGAACACGGTGGCTTGAATACGCAGCCTACACGCTCCAGTTCAATGAAATACCAGTGACCAGAGGCGCACCACCTTCCTTTTCAAGCCCTGGTTGTCCTGAATGTCTCCGAAGACCCTCAGTGCTGCTGCATGTTACAGACACAAAGCAGCTGAACATCCGCCAGGCTCAGCTAAACGTACACAAATGACAAACCCTGACGGAAGCCATTAAGGTGTGCCGTCACACACGTGCATGTGGGTGTGCAATCCCTACGTGTACCGTCACACACACGCATGTGGGTGTGCACACCCCCCTTCCCCGGGCCCTCCACCAGCATCATGTGTCTCCCACTGTCCGGTACTGAGGAAACACAGCCCTCAGAAACCCGGCTGTCAAGCTCGTTCCTGGACTGTTCAGCCGTGCGTGATGCCTGCTAATTACTCAGAGTGGTCCTGAAAGCCGACAACCTTCTCAGGCCACCTCCAGACTCAACAGTAAAACTGTTACAATCTCCAATTTACTGCTAAGCTCCTAGCATTAGCCCCTGGGTTGAGTGAGAAGTGAAGGATTTGGGCTTTCCAGCTGCAGCAGGGCAGGAGGGATGGGCAGCCACGTGGGCCCAGGGTCACCTGTGAGGGGTCCTGGCGTCAGGCAGCGAGTGCCATGGGGCTTAGGGCCAAGAACCTGAGGCCTGGATGCAAATCCCAGATTCTTCAAGTTCCACTTCCTCACCTTGGACAAGTCACTTATTCACTCTGAGCCATAATTTTCTCTTAAAAAATGGGGATAAAACCAAAAAATCTCTGCCTAACCCCAGGACAAATGCAGAGCTTGAACCAAACAGCAGATGCTTTGCAAACTGTGAAGTGACATAGTCCAGTTCTTGTGCACTCACTAGGCTGAGCACTTGATGGCCATGACGTCACTGAACCCTGGCAATAACTCTCTGTGGCACGGTACTAGCGTTCTGTCTTCCATCGATGAGGGCACTGTGGCAGAGAGAGGCTGGATGACTTGCCTAGGGTCACACAGCTAACAGTGGTAGAGCCAGGATCTGCAGCCCAGTGTGTCTTACACTGCGCTAGACAGATGGCTTCACAGGTGAGGGCTTGTCACCTCACGTCAGTCAGATTTCTGAAGAGGGAGATAAAGACAACCCTTCTGGTCACTAGAACAGTCCCTCGAACTTTGAGGAGGTCAGTGGGCAGTGCGCTTCTTACCTGGAGTCCTTCTCTGACGGCTTCCAGGAGATAGGGGATGATTGAGTAGTTCCACAGGTCGGTGAACCACACCCTGGAACCGTCCACGTCGATGGGGCACGACAGGAAGAGCCGGGGACCTGGGGACCACAGGGAACTCAGTCAGACTGAAACGGGGGGGCAGGAGAAGCCAGCCCGGGCACCCCTCACAGGAGGGACCCTGCATTTTCTGAGCGAGAGCGGAAATACCAACTGCCACGTGGTGGGCACAGAGCAGGAGGCTTGGGCTCCCTAACCCCACCCTGGGACCGCGCTCCTCTCGGGAATCACCCCAAAGGGAGGCAAGGCTTTATGCAGAAAGATGTTCACTGAGATATTAGTAGTCCTAACCTTTGCAAATGGAAGCACAGTAGATGTCCGAGAGAACAGAAACAGTTAAGGAAGTGACGGTGCACCCACATTTGATTATTTTGCAGGGTAATTATTTTGCAGAGCAATACAGAATGCTCATGAGACAATTTGAAGTGAAAATAAAAAGAACATACTGTATGTACACTATGATTGCAACTACATGAAACATGTACGGACAATGACAGAAAAAATAAGCTCAAATTACAATGATTACATCAGGATGGTGGAATGACCAGTGATCTTTTTTTTTTTCTCTGAAGCTTAAGCTTTAGGAATGTCGATAACATTATTTTATTTATAAAGCAAAGCCAATCCCACAGGGTGGTTTCCACCTGGGGGAGCCTCGGGGTGGGGGCCCCTCGCTGAGCCCCCAGTTTCTGCACCAGCCTGGGGCTGGACACTTGTCTCTGCTGCTCATCAGCCCCAGAGCTCTGGGCAGGAGAGAAGGGCAGAGACAGCCCGGGGTGGTCTGTCTAGGCTGTGCCTGTCCTTCTGTCCCCTTCTCTATCCATGTGGCCAGTGCAGCACCCAGCTACCAGGGCCCAGGGACAGCCATCTGAGGAGGCCAGGGCCCCAGGAGCAGCACTTCCCTCCCCTGCCAGCCCGCCTGTCGGCACCCACCCGGCCTCCCCTCCCCACCTATGGTGACGTCCGAGGAGCTGTGAGCCTCCAGGAAGCGGTTGAGGTGATGCCAGACCTTGGGAATCCAGTCGATGATTTTTACCAGCTCCATGTTCCGTACCCGCCCACCGATCTCCGTCTCCATGAGCTTCCGCCTCAGGAACCGGCCCAGGAAACCCTTCACGGGCTCCGTGTGGTTGGCACAAAGCACCCACCTGGAAGAAGTCAGGAACACTTTTCCATGACAAAGACTATGGCCAACCTCATGAATCAAAGCTCACTAGAGCTGGAAGGTGCATATGTTAATACTCAAACTGGACTCTTCTGAACACTGCACATACATCAATTCACAACTCCTCACAGCAACCCTGTGCCATAGATATGATCGCCACCCATTTTACAGGTAGAAATTCTAAGGCACAGACAGGTTATGTAACTTGTTCAAGATCAAACAGCTAGTCAACAGAAGAGCTAAGATTAGAACCAAGACAGTCCAACTCCAGAGGCTGAGCTCTGACCACTGTGCTAACTGCCCCTTGTGCTTGTGACGGGTTCCGTGCTGGGCTGTGGGGCTGTAACAATGACTCAGACACAGCCCCTGTTCCCCAGGAGCTCACAGTCTAGCGGAGGAGGCAGATAAGAGGAACGAGAGATGATGAAACCTGGGGAATCAAGGAAGGCTCCTCAGAGGAGGGGACATCTGAGCTGAGACCAAAGGAGATGAACGGAGCAGCCACATGAGGCAAGGCAGGAGCAGGGGTCGGGGCGGCAGTGGGGTGGAGAGCACGCTGCAGCATCTGCAAAGGCATGAGCAGCAGTGTGGGGTGTTTGGGGAAACTGCCTGAGGTTCAGTGTAACCAGAGTTTAGACTTGACCTGCTAACCTAAGGGGCCTGGATTTCATTCTGGAGGCAATGGGGAGACATTGAAGGACTTCTTGCATGAGGATTTACAGTCAGATTTGAATTCTAGAATGTTCACTCCGGTTGCCATTGGCACAGAGGATGGCCTGCAGGGGGGGCCAAGGGGCAGGCAGGCATACTGGTTAGAAAATGACTGCAACAGTGTGTTGGGAGATGATGTGGCAGGAGCAGAAAGCAGGGGGGGGAAGAGGAGCAGAAAGGTCTTGAGGGACGTTCAAGAGAAAGCATGGATAAGACTGGGACAGCCTGGATGCAGAGGTGACCCATGATCTCAGTGACCTGGCGGAGCTGGTATTTCTCTGATAACCGCAATTCAGGTCTACTTTCAACAGGGATGCCAGCAGAATGGCCATGAAAATGAGCCAGGGGGGGTCTCACCCCAGGAGACGGCTGTTCATCCTCACCTAAGGCCCCAGGCAGGGGAGGAGTATACGGAGTCAGCTGAGCGCCAGGACTGGGCGAAGGGCATTTCGCAACGGCAAGGCGAGAGGCCACACAACCTAGCATGGCAGAAGTCCCACACCCCAGCAGTGGGGTAGCTCGGTACGGGGCTGGGGCAGAGGGCTCACAGCAGCTGGAGCTCGAAGGCCACAGGCTCTGCTCCATGAAGACATTCATAAGCAGGAGCTTTCACTGCTCATGTCCGCTTGGGACAGACAGACGTGCCACTGGTGACGTGCAGGGTTGCGTGACGACAGTCCCTGCCCAGAGCTGCCCCCGGGGCACTGCTGTCCCAGGACTTAGCCTCAAAGAGATCTGGGTGCAAGTCAGCCCTGCCATCGACTGGCTGTGTGACCTCACACAAACCACTTAATTCTCCCCACTTGTAAACTGAGAATGATAAATTTAATGACTTGAGGCTTTTGTGAGAATCAAATGAGTGAAGCGGGGAAAAATGCTCACAGTTCCCGGCATACAGCACGTACTCAAAAAATGACTCCTTACCTGAAGTTATGATGAAGCTGCAGGTTGGGAGTAGAAGAGGTAGCCTGGTTCATTGTGCCAATTATATAAGGGCTGCGGGGGAAATGAAGGGTAAGAGAGCTGGAGAAGGTGTCGCAGCGTCCCGGGGCATCTAAGGGCCTAGGTAGATGGCTGCTGCCCCTCCCGCCATGCGACCCCACCCCATCCCCCGCCCCAGCCCCTCCCTGCCACGTGCGTGCAGCGCTCCTACCCCCTGTAGCACGCGTCTCTCCCAGGGGCCACGAGGTCCAGAGCTGCCTTTACCATTTGTGGTCCTTGCAGTTGAGCAGCCCGTTGAAGATCTCGCCCAGGGAGCTGACATGATGCAGGTTGTCCAGGATGATGACCAGGGGCATGTCCACAGCGTTGTTCTCGCTGGCGCACTGGTCGGCGAGGTTGGACAGGTACTGGCGCAGTTCCTGCGGAGGCCGGGCAGGAATGAGTGGGTGAACGCCCCCAGGAAGATGCACGTACTCGGCGCCTTCCCCTGCCGCGGGCCGGTACCAGCAGAGGGGTCCTTCCTGAGGCCTCGCGGTAACCGGTGCTGAGTGCCTGCCCACTACAGGCAGTCTGCCTGGGCGCAGGGGGTGTGGGCGGGGGAGTGGTGAGGATGGCCTGGGCCCTGGCTTCTGGAATTCACTAGGCAACAGAAAACCTGGGCAAGAGCAGGCACCATGGGGGTGCCCAGGCATGGTGCTGCACCTGCTCCAGCAGTCTCTAGAAGCGCTACTATTTCTTACTCTGCCAACCTCCCAGGAAGCCCCTGAGGACAAGTGCCTCATACACCTCCGTACATCCACAGCACTGCATGAGAGCCATCTACACAGAAGCCCTTGATGAATCAGCACAGCAAAGGACCCCCTTGCCCCCAAACACATATATGTCCTGCTGACGAGTGCTGGGGCAGACAGACAGTGAATGGTGCAGGGGGGGTGGTCTCCACGCATGGGGGGCCTTGGAAGGTCTGGGTGAAAGGGGAACCTTTGGCCTTAACTGTGAAGAATGGGCAGGGCACTATTTGGAGCTGGCACTAGAACACAGCTCAGCACGGCTGGGGCAAGGGGCGCATCAGAAAAGGAAGAGAAAGAAGAATGTGCGATGGGGAAAGGCCAAAACGGTGAGCTAAGGGCCAGCCAGTGAACCCAGAACAACTTCCTGATGGTATTATCATCACCATGAGGATGGAGTGACCTTGCGCCAGGCACGGCTCTGGGACCTCACACATATGAACTTCTGTGCCCAACAATTTGACCCTCTGGGGTGGGCACTATGACTGTCTCCATGTTACAGATGAGGAAGCTGAGGCATCCCTCAGTCAGGTGAGCAGCCTGAGATGGCACAGAGGGTCGGCAGCAGGGCTGGATCTGGACTCGGTGTGGGCGCCTCCCCATGCCACTGTCCTGCACGCTGGCCTGGATGCTCGGGGGGTCACATGTCCTCTGCTTCCTACACACACACACGCCTCCCTTTTAAGTCAAAATGCAGCTTTTAGCAATAGAAGCAGCCCAATTTTTAAAGTTACTAGTTATTTTACCTTTTAGCTCCTCTCCACTGTGGGTATTTGGCCTCCGGCACCTGACAAGGCCAGGAATCCTGAGGCTTGGAGCCCTCTCTTCCTTATGCAGGCTTGCAGGGTACAGTTGGGGAGCTGTGGCTCTGTACAAGGGTGCCTGGCCAAGGGGAGTGAGTGGGGGCTGAATTCAAGCCTGGCTCGACCTCCAGCCACGTGCCTAGGATCCTTCTCTCGCTGGTCCCGGGAGAGGGCGCCTTTCCTGAGCTTATTCACAGAGGATCTTGGTACAGGGGCTCTGACCACTTCCCGTAGTCCTGTCCCTGTGTCCACGTCACTTGGAGAACTTGTGGTGCAAATTCCCAGCCCCACACAACCTACTGAAACAGATCATCTGGGAACGAGGTCTGGGAGCTGCATCTTCAAGGATGCCAGGTGATTCTTAAGGTGAAAGAGTCACTTCCAATTCACCTTTGACTTCCTGGCCCCCTTGGCCAGAGTGAATCACCCATCAACAACCACTGCATGGATAATGAACAAGTTTGAGAAAACACCTCATAACCCTAGGCTGGGACTAGGTCAGGCTGTCCGAACGTTTCCACTGCTCCCTGTGAGGCAGGATCAAGCCTATTTGCTGGCTCTGGGGTCTAAGACATCGACTTGAGCTCCGGTCTACTGCTCAGTGCTATCTGAGTGGCTTTAGGTACATGGTCATCTGCCTCAAGCCTCAGTTTCCTCATCTGTAAAATGGGATTGTGACAACTACTTCCTCGAAGGTCCTGCTGTGGGGCGTTCAGTTTGCTGCTCCCAGGGTAAGCAGTCTGCACATGTGAGCTGTTGTTCTTATTATTGTTGTTCCACAAAAGAAGGTTTTGTTTTGGAAAAACAAGAGAACCTGGTAGGTTCGTGATGAATTTTTGGTAAACTGAAGTGGAAGCATCTGGGTTGACCTTAAAGAACTACCAGCACTGAGCATCGTGCCCAACTCACAGCGGGGAAGTAAGAAATGAACTACATCGACTTACACATGGAACTTCTTGCTGGGAAGTTTTGGGTCAAAGCCTTCCTTTCTGCTAGTTCCATTCTGACCTCCTTCCCCAGGCTTTTATAACCATCAGAGGTGAGCATTGTAGGAAACGCTGCTTTGCCATCACGGGGGTGGTGGCATCACCAGTTCTCAAAGGACTAAGCAGCAGCCTCTGAACGACCTCCTCACCTTGCTGGACTTGTGGTCCACATTGAAGGTGGCGATGACCCCGTCTGTCAGCTCCCGTCCCTCCCGGAGCACCAAGTACTCTGACAGCCGGTTGGCCAGGTAGGTCTTCCCAGTGCCGCTGGGCCCAGAGAGGATGATCCGCCGGTGCTCCACCAGCAGGGAGACGTAGCGCTGCAGGATGGGCTTGGGGATCAGGGACTCGAACACCAGCGAGTCCAGGCTGTTTTCCGCAAGCCCTGTGTTTGAGAGAGGAAGTGTTCGCAGCCCTACAGAGAGGGTGGCTCTCTGTGCCTGCCCACCTGGGACTGCCAAAACACAAGGCTATCCCTTTCCTGGGCGGCCCCGTCCACCCAGGGACACCGCAGGCTCCCTTCACCAGCACCATGTGCTCTGGCTCCTGGCTTGGCTGACTGCCACCCACACACAGATTCACCTTTAACATCTGGTCCCTCAGTCCTCATCCATCCTCTGCAGAATTCATAAGACTCTGAGCCCTACTTGTCTTTCTGGATTTACCATTACCGGTGGTGTTGGCTCAAACCAAACGTGCATCTCCCGTGTCCACCCAGACCCTGGGGCTGCCTCTTCACCCTGTTATTTCCTTCACGCCAGGTGCCGCTGCTGTCCACACTCAGATACACCATGAAGGTATCAACACTTTATCGTTAAAATGAGGAAAAATGCAAGGTGGGACCATCTGATTTGGGGATGTGAATACTGGCAGACCTAGGCTGAGCCTCTCCAACAACAAGAGCAAACATCTCCCCCCCCGCCACCCCCTCCTGGGACAACTTCATTACTCAGGGCTGTTGGCTTTACAAGAGCTGTTTTCTTCATATCATTCCCAAGAGAGGAGATCCAGCCAAGGTTACTTATCCAGAACCTAAGGCAATTCTATTAAAAAAGCACCTCAAGAAACCACTATATGTAGGCAAAAAATAAACTGAAAAGCACTTATTCTGTTTTACAGTAGCATCTTCCATCCACATAATTAATTCACTCCAAACAGACCCCCCTAACGCATCTATACATTTGTTTCCAATCTTCCCCAACCAAAGATAGCACAATGACTGTTCTAGAATCATCCTGATGAAGGATCCCAAATGAGATCTTCTGGGTACAGGCCTAAGACTTTCCTAGAATTGGTCTCAATAGAGCCTACATGGGCTCAAAATTTGATTAAAAAAATAGGGAGGATAGGGTCTTCTGTCTAAACTTAATAACAAACACAGGGCAGGGATTAAAACACACTGAAACCCCTCTCTTTGCATCTACGTTGCTGTCTCAGTCTCTTGTCAAAAAACCCCCTGGCAGTGACTACTTTGCAGACGAACTCACTTCAGAGCACACAAAGCCACAGCCCCTGCCCCGGTGCCACTGAAGTGAATCATCTGCAGCTCACGGATCTCTTTCAGCTCAAATCCTTGAGTGGTTTTTTTTTTTTTTTAATTATTTATTTAATTATTTATTTATTTATTTATGGCTGTGTTGGGTCTTCGTTTCTGTGCGAGGGCTTTCTCCAGTTGCGGCAAGCGGGGGCCACTCTTCATCGCGGTGCGCGGGCCTCTCACTATCGTGGCCTCTCTTGTTGCGGAGCACAGGCTCCAGACGCGCAGGCTCAGTAGTTGTGGCTCAGAGGCCTAGTTGCTCCGCGGCATGTGGGACCCTCCCAGACCAGGGCTCGAACCCGTGTCCCCTGCATCGGCAGGCAGACTCTCAACCACTGCGCCACCAGGGAAGCCCCTTGAGTGGTTTTCAGCGCCTTGAAGGCATAAGTGTCAAGCACCACAGGAAAACAGAAGAGTCAGGTATCGCTTAAAAACAAACCCGAGCTGATCCCTAGAGATGCTAAAACAACTTGATGTGCTGAGAGCAGCACCAGCTAGGCTCCGTGGTGAGGCGGCCTGTTCGGGAAGCAGACAATCCTGTCGCTGTTCCTACAGAGGTTTGCTCTGGTCTCAGCAACGGGTCACTCCTTTTACCCTTCAGTGCTTGCAGCGCTCACCTGCTCGCCAGCGTGGATGAAACGCAGTTCAAAGTCATGGTGTATCAGGCTTTCCCTAAAGGGTTCTTGGAGTGGACAGCTGTTGTCAAAGTGTGCCTGGCAGCCCTCCCCTCCTTCCCCTTGTAGTGGGACTCTTCTTTCTTGCAAGGAGTTCATTCTAGCCGGTCCAAGCAGGGCTGACCCAGCACCTTCACCCACCAAAGGGGTGGGCTTGTGACCAGGCCGGGCCAAAGCCTCTCCCTGGTCACAACGACTGATTTGGTGATGAGCATTGGACCCATGGTGGGCCAGAGTCACCCCTAAGAATTTCCTGTCACACTTGTCCAGAATGACATTCTCTTTCTTCTAGGTTCCTAAGCTAGAAGGATGAATCTGGGCGCCATTCATCTGCTATGTGCAGAAAGCTCCAAATATAAGCAAAGCCGAGGTAGGCCTGATCCTGATGGCACTGCTGGAGCACCTGGATCCAGCTGCGCCTGAAGCCTATACCTGGATGTTCCAGGTACCTGAGCCTGTATGCTTCCTTTTGGCTAAAGCTAGTTTTGAGTAGGTTTCTGTCACTTGCAGCCCAAGGCCACAATTATGGAATGCCAACAAGATAAGGCTATGTGTGAGGCTCCAACAGGAACATGCTACTGGTCACCAGGGGGGCAAGATCTTCATTCCTGCTGATGAGGAATGTTGGGGTGCTTTTAGAAAACCTCCCAGTTAGGAAACAAAGCTTGCATCAAACAACCCCAAAACTACAGTCAAGATTAATGCCTTCCAGGGAAGAAATAAGATACCGTGAAGGCTGAGCTTAGGACAGTGTTTAGCAATCTCTTCTTTAAGTGGTTCATAAAATATAGGAAAAAGGGGTTTTGCAGTCAAATGCATTTGTGTCAGACCGGATCACGCAGCTTTTTTAACAGCAAGAGTCAGGACATTAAAGGACAGAGGCTTTAGAGAACCTGTATGGGAATAACGATGCCGGACTTATTTGGCCGTGAAACTTTTTTTTTCCCAAAAAATACTTTGTGAGTCTAAAGTTCCACTGAACTTTAGCCTCGGGCGTAGCCTCCCTAGGTGATGAGGCAGTTGGAAGCTCGAGCAGCATCGTGCGTGGGCAGGAGCTTCATTGCTTCCGCAGGGTGTTCCGAGCAACTCCCCTCTGGCCCACAGCACATCGTGGTTCCCCATCTGTAGAATGGGACTGCATCCAAGGCTCGCCGGCAACAGTAACTCACTGGTATCAGTGGAGCCCCGTTTCAACAGGCTTATTAAGATTCCATCATCTCAGAGTCATAAGGCCAATGGCACCTTTTGTTATGTAATTTCAGCAATAAACTAAAATTATTTGTTTCCGACGGTCGCTGAAAAAGCTGAAGACCGTTCAACTTGCTTAGGTAAGAGTAACTGCAGTGGATGGGGAAAAAAATACAACCCACATATACATGCACAAACAAAATCATGGCCACAGGTTCCCGTGCCAAGTCACAGAACAAAACCTACAGTTCTGGAAGCTCCCACCCCTGCAATGGGCTGGATTACCTTTGACGGCCACAGAGATGGTTGTGTTCTCTCCAACCAGGTAGCCACAGGGAAGAAGCTCGGGGGTCTCGGAGGTATTGCTGCGCTTGATGTCCCCAATGCTGTAGCCGAGGACGCTATCAGAGTTCAGCCCCAGCTGACTCACGGGGTCGACGTGAATGATGTACTCCTGGACAAAATAAAGACCCCGTCAAAGGTGTGGCGAAAAATCTGCCCAAGACCCACGTCTTCACTGGGTGATTTACGGTCATCTTCTCCTCTTTCCCAGCTGATGCCTGAGTTGAAATCGAGCTGTGGAACGAGGGGCAGAAGAGCTGACTTTCTCTGGGGAGGATGCCCTCGTATCACAGGCCCCTTAAGGTACAGATTTATTCGGTTAGTGATGGGAGGGTGGGAAACCCTAACAAGATGGTGAACAGTTAGTCTGGATGAACCACGCACGGAAAAGTTAAGCTGCTTTTCCTATAAGTTCAGCTGAAGTCTTAAAGACATTGGGGCCTGTGAATGGTGCTGGAAAATGCATGAAAAAGTAATTCTGCCAAGAAATCTCTCCACCAGCCCTTTCTTTTGGTTCAGGTCAAGGGCCATATAATGACAAAGGGAACAAAACCCCGGGCTGCTAGAAAAGAGGAGCTTAGAGTTTTAAACAAACAAACGTGTGTTTAATTTGGAAAGTGTTCCATCTTAGATGAGTGGCCGGAATGTTTTAGGTCAGTGAACTTGGAACGAAGTCCATGGGCTCTGTGGTAGCCATACGACTGAGGTGGAATCCTGATAACAAGTCTCTACCTTTAATGGTTTCACTTCCTCACGTGTGACGCCTCACAGGCTCTTGTCAGCCCCAACTGTGGTCTTTCTAATCCAGGGATGTCCCAACTGCCCATCAGCAGAGATAAGATTTCGGCTGGGGCAGCAGGCTTGGTCTGCTCTAAGCCATTCCTGTCTCTCACTCCGTCTCATTTCTACAGACTGGTCTGTCAAGATGGGAAGCGAGCTTGGGTCAAAGAACAGAATTTTCTCTCTGTGAAGCCACCTGAGTCTAGATGCTAGGAGACTAGAGTATACTAGTTAAAAGTCAGGTTTTGATATCAGACCAACTCAACTAGACCAATGTGGTCTCTGGCACAAAAAATGTGGGCTATTATTAATACTCAGGGGATGTGATTAATGAACACTTCTGGTTATTGAACTACTTCAGGTCAATAGAAAAAAATGTACCAAAAGCTTCTTTCAAATCACCCAGTACGTCAGGGTTCACCTAGATGCTCATTAGTAATTCCTCCTGTGGCAAACACCCACTCCAGTGATGTGATTAGAATGAACAGAAAAATAACTGTGCCAACAGCCTTGACACCAGCCACGGATCAGAAGTCAGTGTCACGCATAGCACAAATCACAGAGTCTGAAGTGTTGGCATGGGACGCAGGGTAAGTTGGATCAAATCCCCCTACCAAAATGAAGGGTGGAAACATGATGTCGTAGCCCCAGAACACACGCTGCAAAACATACTCAACAGGACACAATTCTAAGGTGAAGAGAATGTAGACATTAGCAGTTCACTGTGAGAGGCTCATGTAATCGCTCAAGACCAGGAAAATGCCTCTCCCTGGCTGGCCAACCACTGCCAAGGGCAGATGAGAATAGTTGGTCCTGTTACCAGCCTATACTTACCATCCTCCTTCTGTTCCCTTGAGGGCCAGGGGACAAGTCCCAGCAACATAAGGATGTGGGAGAGGGGACAGGCCCGATGAATGACCAGGTTCGGGCCACAAACCGCCCTTTCCCTCCCGAGGCCCAGGCCCCCGCTCGGGTGCACTGCCGTAGCTGTCTTCACGAAGCACTTACTTTGAATAGCCGTCTAACCACCCCGTCGAGCACGTCCCACTTCGTCTTGCCACTAACTCCAATGCAGCCGATGAGGAAGAGGTGTGGTCTGGAATCCTAAGGGCAAGGAAATGTCCGCAGGTGAAAAACAGGTGGCTCCTTTCTGACTCAGGTTAGCAGAGGACTCAGATTGTCTTAGAACTCCGCCAATGGTTTGAGAGGGGAAGAAAAGTCCTATTTGTTTTAACACGAGATGTAACTTGGACTGAAAGCAATGGTCTTAAACACTTTCCTCCCCTATTGCTAAAACAGCAACCCGTGGGTTAGGAAGAGAGGATCTCCTCTCTGGAATCTAGAACCTTCTACCGACTGTGCACCTCATATGGTGTATAGATCACACATCCTTTGCGGGGAATGCTCTCCCCTCTCCTTTCTGCCATCTCTCCCTTTCCAAACCTTGCTTACCAACTCACCTCTTCCAGGAAGCCTTCAATGATCAACCCACCAGGCTCAGAGCTCACATTGCTTCAACAGTTCTGTACACAACTTATATGATGATATATTCTGCACTTGTTTATTTTTAGGTATTTGTCTTATTTGTCTACCAAGTTTGTCTCCTTGCTCGATCTTAAATTCCTTCAGGATGTTTTTATTTTTTCTTTTCTTCTTTTCTGTTTTTTAATAGTATTGATTTCTTTTCTTCTAATTAAAAGTTAAAACATGTCCAATTCAGAAAACTAGTAAAACTCCAGGAAATTCACAAAAAATAATCTTTGTTCTACTTCTTTTGCCTCTCTGCCCACAGGGCTCTGCATAGTGGGGGCTAACTGATCACACTGATTAAAGGAAACTAATAGAACATTCCATTTTGTTTGGTTTTAAAATATCTGACATGCTGATAAGAATATAGAATTAGGAGAGTGGAGGGAGGTGGGGAGAGGAGGGGGTGTATTTGGCGGTTAAGCAAAATCAGCAGAGAAAAGAGCAACAGTCTTGAAGTGAGATGATCTGGCCCCATCACTTGCCTTACAGCCTTAGGTAAGTGATGCTTGGGTCTTGGGCTTCTCAACTGTAAAATGGAGATGATAAAATCTGGGCAGCCAACCTCATCTGGATGCTGTGGTGATCCAGAACAAGACAATTTTGGAAAGTGACAGACTTCCGTAAAATGTAAGATCTATCTGTTTGTGTTGATGATCATTAGAATAAAATGCCTTCACAGATACCACTTGCGTTTATTAACAGAACGTTATAAGAATGGACTTCCCCCTTGATAGTCTATCACTCTACCAGCTAAGCTCTGAACTATTTTTTGGATCTTTCTAAACTAGATCATGCTCAGACCCCTGGCAGCTCAAAATCCTGGGGCTACCCTCGTCAGTGAGACTAGACAGCCAGCCACAAAGTAGAATCCCCTGGCAGAGAAGTCTGGCTGCAGACGCTTTGTTTTGATGGGCACTGCGGGCTCCCAAGCTCTCAGAGCCTATGACAGCGTGTTGGCTAAAATACTCAGAACTAACAAGCAAACAAAAGCCTCAAGGGACTTACATGAGGGGCTCAGGAGGTCTTTTCCCACTTATCTGAGAGATGGTCATTCTCAGAATCCTTTAGATTTAACTGACGACTAAAAATCAACTTTGACTGTCAACCCTTGCCCTCATCCTAAAACAGTCTCTGACGCGGGTATGACCTCTAGACACTGGAAGAGAACAGAAACTACTCAGAAAACTCAGATTCCCAGCCTCAGTGAGTCACGGTGCCCCACCATCTTCACTGCTAGCCACCTGTGTGCTCCTGGGCTTGACCACCTCTACCTCCCAGTTTCTACTTGGTCAGCAGCCTCTGATGACTGGATTAAAACAGGTGCTCTTGGTCGGATGAATCTGGGTGGCTTACTTCTGTACCTTCCGTGCTAAATGTGCTTAGCTGCCTTTGAAGTGCTTTGGGAATATACTAAATTCAGAAAAGCCGTTTCTGACTGATGTTAGCGTTTAGTTAGATACTGGAAAGTGGTGCAGTGTGGACCATCTTTAGAACTCTTTACACACTTTTCAAACACGAGAGACAGGGAGGGGCCGTTGGCTCACTTTCACGGTGGCAAAATGCTGCTGGGGAGTATGGTTAGTTAGGGAAAGCGTTAGTACTATTTGCAAATCACCTCAGAGCCTGAGGTGATGGGGCGTGATGATGGAATCACTATGCTAGGTAGTTCTACCTGGGGAAGGGACAGGCCAAGCAAGGTAAGGGATCCAACTAACCTCCTTCCACTTCATTTCCTCCTGAAAGCTGACAACTATCTTAACATGCCTGCCTCCTTCCTTCCGAGCCGGGCATTCACCAGTGTCATCCAGCAACATGTCTGCGAATGGAAAACATCAACAGCCTTAGGCACACGGGGACAGCAAAGCCGGCTTCCTGACACCCCCGCTGCTTGTCGGCACAGCAGCGGGACAAACCAGGTGTCGTGGTGCAGGGGAAGTGGGATGGGGGGTGGCGGGGGGAGAGGGCAGAATGGAGAACGCAACCACAGAAACCAACAGTGGACCAATCAAGGAGCCAGCGGGCTGACGATGTACCTTTGCCAAATGGAAGTGCGAGGGAGACTCAACCAAAACGACAGCAAGAGCAGCGTCATGGATAATAAACCAAAGCATCAGCCTCGATATGCTTACACACAGACCTGTGTGATCTGCCTAGATCACATTCGCTAATTATCGAGCCAGCCTGAATCCAGCCCCAAGGCAGGAAGGTCATAAACCAAGCCAGCGTCCCAGTCAGCTTACCAAGGGCAGGTGGGGCAGGGGGCGGGTGGTATGCAGCATACAGCTTGCACGTCAGCCTCTCAAAATGGATCAAACAGAACTCAGCATGGTGGGCGAGGGGATCCAAGCTCATGGCTTGGAGAAGTTGGGGCGCTGGAGCAAAGCATGACAGCAGTCTATTGGCTGGGCTCATGTTGGTAGCAGACGCACACCCACACACACGTACACCCTAAGCACACACACGCCTGCTGCCTCTCCATTTGATCTGCTGATCTGCTCATCTTGGGGCTCCTGCTTAGAGACCAGAGTGCCAGCTGCAGGCCCTGTGACGTTACTCACCCAGGCTGCTGGACTCAGCGAGGTTCAGGCTGTGCTGGGAGAGCCCCATGGACTGCCTTGGGGAGGTGGAGAGGGACGCCTGGGAGGGCGCCCGGCTGCAGCCACTGCCTTGAGACTCCGACTTCAGCCGGTCGTTCTCAGCTTTCAGCTTCTCTATTTCACTCTGCGAAGGGTAAGGGAGAAGCTCACTTACTAGGCGGCTACCATGCGAACAAGTCTTTCCTGGAGGAGGGATTTGAAAGTTCCCTGCGGGGATCAAGTACATATCCCAGCCATGGAGGCAGAATAAGTTACACCATCAGAGAGATTCAACAGTGGTCACTGCCTTTGCTGTATACACAAGACCTCTCTCTTTTGGGTTTTTTTTTTTTTTTTTTTGGCTGTGAGGCATGTGGGATCTTAGCGCCCCGACCAGGGATCGAACCCGCACCGCCTGCATTGGAAGGTGAAGTCTTAACCACTGGACCGCCAGGGAAGTCCCCCCACAAGACCTCTCTGGCACAGGAGGGTCCGAGAGCTGGCCTTTGACAAGACCTCGGAAATGTTTCCCAGAATCTGGGTGGTAAGTGGAAAAAGTCTTATCTAGGAAGTTTGAAAACTCTGGGTTTCTCAACCCAGACCTTTACTGCAGGACTTCTCAGAGCCTTTAATAAGTTGGTATGCATTGTGAATCTGAGAGGGGCACATAGTGTGCAGCATTTCCCAAACACTTTTGATCAAGGAGCCTTCTTTTCACAGAGTTTCTTATGGAACGAGCGTTTCACGGAAACTCCTCTGGGAAACGCTGCTCTCCAGTGAAAGCCGATTTAGTAGAATCCACAGTGGTCTTTCATTCCATGAATACTTATAAAGAACCTACTATGTGTTAAGCACTGGTCCTACATCCAGAGAATGGGATGCAAAACAGAACGGCTCAGAGACTCAAATGCCTTCAGTCCGTGTCAAACGGTGAGAGGGGCCGTAGGAACAAATCTATAGGGATCCAGATGAGGGCACTACACTAACTCTTCCAGCTGCAGGACGTGGAAAGGCTTGGCAGAGGAAGAGGCGTCAGGCTGAGCCTCGAGGGAAGCTTCCGATCTAGATGTGCAGAAGGCTATCCCAGCGGAGGGCGCCTGGCAGGAGCATCTCCTCCCCGGGCAGCCCAGGGCTCAGCCGCTCTCCCGGATCTCACCTGCATCCTGTTCATGGCCTCCCGCAGCTGGTCCAGCTGGTGTGCAGAGCTGAGGGCTTCCAGGCGGATGTCGGTCAGCTTCATCTCCTTGTCTCTCAGCTCGTTTCGGAGCTGCATGACCGTCTCGGCTTCACTATCCATGCACTCCGAGATGCTAGGGAAAGAGGAGTGTTACTGACCAAGGCGGCTCTGAGTTCAGCTCCTTTAAGTTCTCCACTGACCACCACGTCATCATCAGGTTTGTTAAAGAGTAACCCTGTATAACCAGCTGCCCGGTGCTTCCCGGAAGTGACAATATCAAAAGCACCTGAAATTCACAGACTTTATGACTTCTCTACACTCTTTCTTTGCAGAGCTCTGGCAATCTGAATGGCTCCGGTATGCCTTCCAGCCAAATTCCAGTGATCTAGGGATAAACAGGAGCCAGCAAAAGGGAATGGTAACCTTGGGGGTTTGAAACCCTCCGTGATGTGTACACAGCTGGGCCCCTATAAAGATACAACATGGCCCTTGATATCTAAACCCACTCAGAGAAATGAGGTCAACTGTCTGTTGTAAAGATTAGACACTCCAGGGTCAGAGAGCTGAGGGTGATTTTTATTTGCCAAAAACGGGAAGAAACCTAAAGATACGGGTGGAAGATGCTAGTCTGTTTCTGGTCACATTCTAAAGCCCACTCCCCTAAAGGTGTCTAGAGAGAGAAACATTCTTTTATCCCCCCACCCCCCCATACTGCTTAATAAGCCCATGGCAAGGAAGAGAAACATCTCAGGTAGTTAGCAGAGAGTGATGCGACATGAAAGCCAAAATTTTATCTGAAAACATGCAACAGTGTAGTGAGCTGTCCTCCTTCCCCAGCTGGACACCAGATCAGGAGACTGTGGGACCCTGTGAGTCCCTCTGTTTTAAGAGGTGGACCTTCCAGGCTGAGTTCCTTATTCGATTACTTAGGTTTGCCCTTCAGATACTGGCAAGTCAGCACAAACTGGAAGATCATAAAAGTCATGATGAATTGCAATGTTAGAAAAGATAGCTTCTATTAAAGAAAAAAAAAAAAAAAGTTCTGTTGATTTCAAAGATTATAGGAGCTGAGGTGTGGGGTGATCCAGAAGAGAAAGCTTTGACACTTCTTGGAACTAAAACAGAAAAAAGAAAGGAAAAAAAGCCCAAGTTCATGAAGTTACAAAGCTGAAGCTGATTATCTCTGAACGACATGGTGAGCACGTGGCCTGTGCAGAAATAATCACTCGAGCCCTCTCTCCAGGACCCAAGTACTGGATCTGAGGCCAAACCAAACCTGACCTGTGAAACTGGGAGAGGGACTGGAAATGTTAATTGCCAAAGGAGAACCATGATAATTGTTAAAAAAAGATGTAATTGTATTTCAGGGGCAGAAAGGACTAGAAGAAAAATGTAACGCCTGAACAGCCAAATCTTTTTGTGGCTATTTTCTTGACCTGCACCCTGAACTGTTTTGAGAGATACAAAATCATCTCCTATTTTAAAAAGTTGTCAGCATCCAAGAAAACTTCTCCACTTCAAAATCTGAAACCTCCAACAGACCCTTGAAAAACCTTATAATTATTCCCATTTCATACCTATGAGAAACTGAGGCCAGCAAATTTGGGACTAAAAGGGCTAGAGAAACAGTAATGTCTTTAGAAATCAGATCATCCTCTGCCCCCCGCCAACCCCCCAGCTCTCTGTGCTTTGGATAGCCTGTGGTTTGCAGGGTTTAACTATACAGTCATACTTTCTTTGGTTTGGGAGGTTTTCGAGGGGAGCTTGCAAAAACTGGTTCTTTCTTGGGAAAGGACTATGGTTTCTGGGTTTAAATGGAGTGTAAAGTCTGAACAAAATTCCACTGTGACATTCTGGTCTTAGCCAAACCATGTCCTGCATAGATCTCGAAGATTCCAGTTCACTGCAGAGAACAATCAGCCTTAGTCCACCCTGTCTGTCTGTCTGTCACACGGCAAGGCGCTTTGCTCCAGTCTCCTTCACGTGGCCTGTGCTTTTTCCCCCAGAAAGCTTTCTCAGCAAGAGAGACAACATCTCCTCCACACCCACTTTGTGGAATTTATCACATGGGTTACTTTGTGAAGCTTGGCCAAACAATGACTTTACAAAGGGAAGCAAACTAAAAGGAAGAAAGTCTGTCTGGAGTCCAAGGCCCTCCCGTGTCCCCCACAAATCGGCCAGTTCTCAGAAGCACAGCACAGCGAGGCCGCACAGGAGGGGTGTCCTACAACAGACATGATGTTGAAAACAAGCCCCAGCTAAGAGTTAGTCCCCCTGTGCCTACTGCCCAGGACAGAGCCTTCTCCCCTGGTTCTGCCGAGTCACTGATAATCACTCCCTGCGTGGCCCCTGGCTCCCCTAGGACCAGGGTTCTTCTCTGCCTCATTTGTAGTATCTGATCACACTGATCGGCACATAATGTTTCCTGAATACATAGACCACTGTGTCAGGCATCTGCAGCGTATTATTTAATGCACTACGTACACTACTAACTTTCGGGAAGAGACACTACAATTATCTCCATTTTAAAAACGGGGAGGCTGAGACAGAAAGAAATTGACATGCCCATTAAAAATGTGAGAATCAGAAACAAGTCTGATGGGTCTGCTTAACTCCAGGGCGCAAGCTCCTGAACTTCACCCAGCAGGCATGGATGAACACACACTGGTCCCCTCTATGGACCACTTACTGAAGCAACCTGATGTTAATTTTTCCTACTCAGCCCCTAACACTTAATTCCAGCATATTCCTGCCGTCATGCCCAGGAGGCAGGGCTGGGAGCATACCTAACTTTACACACCCTAGTGTGGGAAACACTGCCTTCCCACACGGCCATTCCTTCCGCCCACGGGGTAGGAACTTTTCTGAGCCCCGACTCCTCTGCCTTTGGTTTCTTCTTTGAACACCCTCTCGCGTCTAGATCTGCACATTCTTACAAACCCTTCAAGGCTGGAAAGAAGCATTTGCTCTCTGCCCACGCTTTGGAAAACCAGACCCAAAGCAAACACCTCCAGCGTGCATGGATTCTGTGGAATGTCAGGAAAGGGCTGCCGAGCCAAAGGGTGGGCCCGCCTGCCCCCCAGTCCCTATGGGGAAAGTGGTTTGGGGGAGCGCTCCTGCTACAGGCTCCAGGAGCCCCATAGGCCGAATGCATCGCTCCTAGGCCGCCCAGCAGCTTCTGGCCCAGTGACTACTCCCGCCTCCAAACAGTTTCTTCTCTCTGCTCCTGGGTTTCCACCCACCTCGCTGGCTGCTCTACTTTCTCTTCCTGAACCTGAGATATGAGAGAGCCCCAGAGCTCAGTCCTTGCCCCTCTGCCTCTTCGCCATCTCCATTCAACCCCTTGGAGAATCCCTCCAGCTTCCCAGCTTTCGAAACCACCTCTGAGCCCACGTCTCCCAAATCTCCACCTCCAGGAACTCCAGGCTGGCTGGCATTTCCACAGGGATGTCTACTAGGCATCTCAAACTTTGCACGGTCAAACCAGAGCCACTGATCCCCACCTGGCCCCGTGTGTGTCTCCCACTCATGCCAGAAACAACGCCACCACACACCCAAGTCCTCGAGTGGCAAGTCTAGGAATATTCAAGGATGATCTCACGTTCCTGCTGAAAACTCTCCAAAGCCTACTTATCACACAGGAAATCAGCCGCAAATTCACCTTGGCTTCAAAGCCTCCCATGTCCTGGGCCCCGCCTCTGCACGGCAGGCCTTCCTTCCCACCACTTCCTCACGTGCCTGTGACACAGCAGCCAAGCTGGTTGCCCCCCCTTTCTCAGACACACCGGGCCTGCTTCTGGGTTCTGTCGGGAGGGCTGCCCCGCTTGCTGGCAGGCAGAGTCGGCCACGGGTTTACGACGGCCCACCTCCTTCCCCTCCCGGGCACGCTCATGTCACATCTTCCCGCCAAGGTTGGAAGCCCTGCTCAGCGGACTGTGGGAAGAGGCCTGGTCCACGACACACGCCTGCAGGGCCTCCACACTCTCTCCCCTCCCCGCCTGCTGGCTGGACACTCAGCAGAGGACACGGGCCCGCAGGACAGAGGCAGCCTCGGGGCCGGCATCACCACACGGCAGGCCGCCGGCCGATGAAGGAAACCTGTGTTGGGTCTGGAAGGAAGCAGAGATCAACAGTCACAGGTAAAGGCGCTGACCTTTGCGACTGAGTTTGTCACAGCAGCTAGTGTTACCGACGAGAACTAGCCAGGGGTTCTTCCTGGCACACAGATCTCGGCTGAAACGTCATCTCCTCGGAGGGGCCTTTCTGGACTACCCCGTCTGCAGTTGCTGCCGAGGCACTCTGTATCCCAACACACTGTTTCAGTTCCCAGCATGAACGCTCGGCACTACCCGATTCTTCTAGTTTATCCAGCTTTATGTGCTTAATGCCCGTCTCTCCCCCTGACATATAGGGTCTACACCGGAGTTGGGACTTCATCGTCTCGTACACTGTCGTCACCGGAGCCAAGAACAGCGCCTGGCACGCAGCAGACCCCAGGAGTGGAATCAGCTCTACCGTGTCACGTCCCCGCAGGCCCTAATCCCCAGGGGTGGTTAATATTCTCTTTGGTCTCTCCAGAACCGTCTTGGGTAGTGTCCTGCTCACACGGGCTGTCGTATGAGAAGTTTACACCAACACATAAAGAACAGATGAGGAGCTCCTTTTTCTCCTGGCCGGGAAACAGACAACTGGATTGAGATGCTCTGGGATGATGGCAGGTGAGTCACAGGCAGCTTGTCCTTTATTTACCTCTTGGGCACTCTTCAGGTCAAACAGGACTCACACTCCTGAACGCTGGTCTAACCCTCACGCCAGCACACAGGGCCTCAGGCGGGCACTGCACTCCAGCGCTCAGCACTCCCGTCCCTCCCCCTGCTCGGGGTTCGCCCTTGCCCAGGACGGAAGCGCGCTCAGCACTCCCCTCCCTCCCCCTGCTCGGGGTTCGCCCTTGCCCAGGACGGAAGCGCGCTCAGCACTCCCGTCCCTCCCCCTGCTCGGGGTTCGCCCTTGCCCAGGACGGAAGCGCCCGTCGTCGTCCGCAGGGCCTCCCTCTTACCAAGGTGCTCCCCGAGAGGAGAGGAGCTGCTGACCTAAGTAAAGCAGACACCCTGACAAGGCCATGCTTCACTGGTAGGTGGGTTCATAGAAAAGCCAGGGCTCTACGCTCTGTCTCCTTGCTTCCACTGCCTGTCTCGTGTGCAGTCCGTGCAGGCGACGTGCTACCAAGGCCTGGCCCACCGTCTCACCCGCGTTTCCTGCACCCGTCTGGTGAGCCGGCTTTGGGACGCTGGCGCAGGCTGCTGTCTTCTGCGGGCAGGCTGGCTGGCTGAGTGGACCTGGGGACGGCGCCACAGACCTGACCTCCTGAGATCGGAAGGAGGTTGCCCTGCACGCACGGAATCTGACCCGGCCTTCAGGAGAACCCATGATGCAGATCCCACTTTCACCGGTGAAGAAACTGAGGTGTCCACCACTACCCCACCCCACTGTCCAACCCTAGCTCGCTGGCTGTTCTGACCCCAGCCACAGCGGTCCTCTTCTCCCAGGCACTATCTTATCTCGCGGGAACTGCCTTTGCAGACCACTTGAGCTCTGGTTCCTCTTTCACGTCTCGCCTGGTTATGCCAAGGGCTCTGATGGAACTCAGCCCTAGCTCTGATTGCCCTATTGCAGGGGCAATTTTTTTCACCGCTGCAGGGAGTCAGCTGTGCCACCTTCTGAGCAGACACCTGGGTCCCCGCCTGGCTGTCCCAAGCCATTCCTGACCTCTTCTTGCCTCTAGATTCTCGGCCTCATGTTTTGAGATGGGGCACAGGACTGTCTCCCTGCGCCCTGATGGAACAATGCTCAATGGGTGCTTGGTGGAAAGCACGGGAGGTTGGCTGGGCAAGAGCAGATGACTCTTCCCTTCTGTGTACCTCTCTGCCAAGGGCAACAGCACCTAAGCCAAGGCCAAGGGAGCAATTGCCTGTCTCACTCAACCAGCTGTGTTCCCAAAGGGCTCTGTACAAACAGACTCATTTACAGTCGACTGGGAGAGTTCATGGCGATGAATCACTCGACGAAATATAGAGCCCTTTGGTAAAGAGAATCGTCACTGAATCGCTCTGTTTTTTTAAACGTCTAATTTCTGAGTGCTGACCTCAGAGAAAGAGTCAACACTAAATGTTGATCAAAGAAGAAAAGTGTAATCTCTCTAAGCCCCGTCACCCAAGTGAACCAGAATTTCAGCCCAAACTGCCAACACTTATACCATCATCTCCCTGTCAGAGCACAACTGGCTGTAGCTCTTCACATCCACTTATCTTGTTCAATCCTTAGGATAGGATAAGGAGACAACCACTATCCCAATTTGACAAAGACATGGAAACAAAGAGAGGTTAAGCCGTTTGCCCAAGACCAGCCAACTAATCATGCACACCGAGGCCAGCAGAACAGAAACTCGTTTCCTTTCTCTTTTAAACTCTCTGGTCCTAAAACACCGAAAGAATATGCACAGTCTTATGAACGCAAGACACAAAGGACCCCAAGGAACATAGCAGGACTCCTAGCCATTCCTATTGGAGAGGGTTCCCAGGGGCCAAAGATGTCATCTGACCATAGTGACCCCGGCAGACAGACTTACAGAGAATTGGAGTGAGAGTTCCTCAGCAGGGGAGTGGAGCCCATGGAACCGTTGTGTGGTAACTTTGGTGAGGAAGGCAGAGAAGAATCCGTCATCTCCTCAATGTCTGAATGAGAGGATGCCGACTTGGGGGACTTCTTCTTCCCGAAGGCTTGCTTGAAGGAGCTGCGTAACTGAATACACAAGACCGTCAGCCTGGCAGGAGCTGAGACCACCCCTTAGGCCTCGGCAAAACGGAGACATGCAGAGTGAACAGCAAATTACTTCTCCCACGCTTTCCCCCCAGCAATGAAAAAGGTTCCCAACAGCTCTCTCGAATCAGTGCATTAAGGGAAGAAGAGTTATCTGGTGTTGACAGCTCAGGGGACTGGACCTGTGGGTAACATTCCATGCCTACTCTCGGCTCAAGACTAGATGCCAACAGCAAGACAGAGCCTGGCTCAGCAGATGGATGTCGGGAGGAGGAGGTGACACAGCAACAAAGCGGGGTGCTCAGACACGGTGACGGATGCGGATGAGGTTAGTCATATCAATGGATGGGTTAGCTTGGTATCTGATATTCACGTTGGTCTTGCTTACCTCATTGACCTGCCAGAGAAAACGCAAGCAAAAATGGGGAAGGGGAAGGAAAAAAGACAATTTTTAACAGAGAAAGCCAGTGACAGGGAAAGCTTTGGACTTTTCAGACATGACATGGCTAATGATAAACACCATACAGAGAGGAGGTTTCCGGTAGGATCAGGAATCTTTCAAAGCATTAAGGGCATCTTCCTCTATCATGGAAAGAGAGGAAGAGCGAGTCTGGAGGCCCCTACCATCCGAGCTCTGCAAGCTTCTCTGTGTGGTTGAAATGACTGTCCCACCTTCCTATACTCCTCACTCTTTTCTGGCCTTTTATCAGTCATCTCTAAGCCTTATTATTATTATTACTTTTTAGCATGTCTTCTTTTCTTAGCAAGGGTAGCTTCATTGCTGCACTGGTCCCAACATGGCTGCATAGCTCTTTGATATATATACTTAGGAGCCCCCGCTGTCCTTCTATACAAGTAATATAATAAAAGCAGAAAATTAGCTGTCTCGCTTCTTGCTCAAAAAAATGATATTTTAAAGAAATGTATTAACCATATTGGGAAAAAGGAACTGGTATATCACAGATTCCCCAAACCATGAGATGGATCTGAAAATTCTAGTGAGAACATAAAGAATTTAAAGTGCGATGTCTGCTCTGAAAGCCATGATAAGCATGTATTTTTCTAGGCCAAAAAATAAATTTTCATCTTGAAAAATGTCTTTTAAAAAGTAATTTCCTTTTTCTAAAGTCTTTTTTTCCTACTGAAAACGTATTCTGGGCATTTTCTTAGCCATTGTGAAATTCAGAAAATGGGCCATTCTGAAATAATGAAAATTGTCTCTCATCAAAGTTTCACCCATAGCAAACTGCATGTCCAGCTTGTGGGCGAGTCTGGATCCCATTTCTCTCCCATTTCCTACTTATGGCCATATTTCCAGAGAGTAGTCACAGAAAGAGAAGGATTTGGTATACATCAACCTAAATCCTTGCCTCAACCTCTGGTAAAATGCCAGGCAGAAGAGGAGATGATAAAGGTTAGACAAAATTAAGCTTTGGGATTCTCTAAGGATGCCAATTATCCATCCTCCCCAATTGCACTGGTAACCAAGAGTTGTCTTAAAACAAACAAGTTTTATTTCCTGAATTAAAGAAAATGGATAATCATGATTTTTCATAGAAAATAATTCTCATCACTTTGATAATTAAATCAGACCATATTTATCAACAGCACATTAGAAACAGTAACATGAGTTAATTCTGTTTGTTTAAGTCATAGCAAATGAGTTGACTAAAAGCCATTAGTAACGTAAGGAAAAATTTAATCAGAACAATGAGAGGATCACACTGAACTGGCCTTTCGGCTTGCCTCCGACGCGAGTCATCAATAAGCAAAATGACTAAATCCTTGACTCCTGCATCACTAGACCTCGCCACCCATCCAAGATAACACAAAATGAGGGGGAAGTGCATGAATGAATGAGGAAAATGAAGCTACTGTGAAAACACGATGCTGTCAGCATTGACAAATGGGGTCCTGTGAGTCCTGGCCAACTTCAGATCAACCTGGGGTGTCCCTGCACTGAAGTCGGGGAGCAGCAAACGTCTGTCAGAACTGACTGCCACAGCTCTGACAGCAGAACTAAAAATTGGATGGGGAGAGGAGAGTGGAATTTCCCAAGAAGAATGGGAAAAACTGTTCAAGAGGCCACTGTATGGAAGGCCAAGTAGCTCGATGGGATTATGGAAGCATGGAGAAACACTGCATTGGACACTGGTTCTATTATATTTGCTATTCTGAGGTATGACCCCCGCCTCCCCCCCCCCCCCAGTTTAGAACCACTCACTAACTGCTAACAACTACATTATGAAGCTTTTACTTACAGCAAATGGTCAAAAATTTTTCAAAGACAAGGGTGGGTGATTTAATGCTATCATAGGCAATTATGTAAATAAATAGATAAGGACTACGGTTAACGATGGGATAACTAGTGATACATATTCCAAAAAAGACTTTGGAACTAAGGAAAAAACCACTTAAGAGTAATTTTGCTCTAGTATCTGGAACTCTGTGGCCAGCATATGATGAGGAAGAAATGACACACATGAAATGAAAGATGAGGGCTTCACGTAGTCTCATGAAACAGAAAAACTACAAAGAGGTCGTTATTTCATAAATCCTAGGGTTTGGCTGAGCACCACCCTGATTTCAGTAGAAACCTGTCCACAAGCCACTTCTCTGGATTGACTCCCAAAGGTCTATGTTGTGAAGTTAAGAGCTAGCCTGGGCTCTATCTGGGGCACACTGTTTCCTAGCCTGACTCTGCTAGTGCCCATGAGAGTCTTTGGATGCACACTTACCCAATTCTTTCTCTTCTTCTTCTTTGAATCACTCTCTATGTTGCTGCCCACGCTGGAGTGACTGGTGGCACTGTTGATGCTGGAGACGCTGTCGGAGGAATGCTGTCTGCGGATACGGAGGTCTGCGGACTGGGAGGTACCATTTCCTGAAGACCCAAGGCAGGACATCAGGAGCTGCTGACTTGAGCCCCTTCCTTTGCCCCAGGATTTACACCTAAGTCCACACACCCAAGGACTAGGAGGTATTTCCCATTAGACATCACCTTCTGTTCCGTGATGCTGGTTTTAAGGTCCTTGGGTAGCTGAGTGCTACGCCCTCTTTGGTCAATTAAAGGAGGGCTCTCTCCATTTTACAAAACAGAAGTCAGGGGAGGCTTAGAGGTCCCCCCACACTCACTCTTTTGAGCTAAAATGCGTCTGTGAGTTGCGGCAATACTCATCTGTGTCGTGAGTGCCCCCTCCTTTGCTCTCCCCGCTCCTCCCGCACCAGCCTTCTTTCATGCCCTTGGACATGCCAAGCCCATGTCCTCTCACCACCTTACAGGTGCCATTCTCTCTTCCTGGGATGCTCTTCTCCCTCTGCTCTGCCTGGCCAGCTCTTGCCAATCCTTCCCACGTCACCTCTAGCCTCGCTTTTCCAGGTCTGACATTTGAGATAACAGTGGTACCAGAAATAACACTGCCCAGAACGGTAGTGAGACCAAAATAAAGTTTGCAGACAGTGTTCCTCACAATCACAGAACGACCCTGACAGCCTGGTCTTTAAGAGCACCGGTTTCAGGGGCAGACTTGGGTTCTCGTGCCATTTCTGTTTCTCACACTCTGTGGCCTCAGGATGGGACTCTCGCCTCTAAAATTCAGTATTCCCCTCAGTACAATGCGGACAGAACCAGCACTGCACTCATAAGCGTGTTGTGGAGAGAAAATGGAATAATGAAATAATGTAAACACTGAGCACGGTGCTTAGAACACAGTGAATGTTCCATAAATGTTAACTCTCACTATTACTTTTCTATCGGTTCTCTTGATATCATTTTCTGGACGTAACTCCTCCTCATGCCCATATCTCCCCCCACCACCCAAGTAAGATACACAAGGACAAAGCAATCCTTCCAGAATATTTTCCGGGACAAATGAGAGACGAACCCATTTCAGGCAGTCCCAAGTCAATACGTAAACATCAAAGCATTAGTGACGTTAAGGCTATGAAATACTTTGACACTTTGCCAACAGAGATATATTTTCTTCCATTTTGAGATACATCAGAGAAGAGGATGAGCTGGAACAGCTGTTTTCCTAGAGGCTGGAAGTAACTGGATTAAGTGCCTTCTAGGACCTGTCCGACTGACACGGACACCCACCCTCTGGCAGGGAGGTTGCATCATATATTGTCAAGGGAGGGTTCCTAAGGGCAGGCAGGTCGCTGGTCTGAGGCTGTTTCTCTCCCTTTACCTTTGCAGTTGAGCTCTGGGGTGTTAATTACCCCATTAATGGCCGCCTGGGCAGCTGCGTTCTGTTTCTTCAGCAGCTCAATGGTTTTTCTTAACTCATTCAGTTCTGAATCCTGAGGAATAGAAAAAAACCAGTGGTCATCCCCAAATCATTTTGTACCGAGTTCAGCTGAAGTACAACTTAGCGTCGTCAGCTTAGAGGAGGGTAGAGAATGAAGGAGTTGCAGGAAACCTTTGTGTCAAACATCAGGTTGAATCAGTTTTCAATAGGCACATGTGAGTACATCAACGCAGAAAGAATGGGACTAAGATCTGTTGCCGATGCAGTTAACTGCCACTCCATCTAGGTCACATTTTCACTCAGAAGACCTATTCTTTCAGATTCAACTCCAACAGTCCCAACAAGCACACTAAAATCTATACAACTCTCTGGAATAAAAGAGGATAATGTTTTTAGGTTTGTTGTTAATTCCAAGCAGGGAGGGAAGAAGCATTCTTTCTGCTTTACCTTCTGCTCAGCCGTCATGGTTAAGCTCTGGAGCCTGATTGTCATGTTTCCAAGACTCTGTTCAAAGGCCGCCACGAGGTGAGCCTGGAGGGGAAAGACACATTTCCCTTCAGTTACATTATCTTGCAAGGTAGGAGTGCCTAAAGGGTGCCAGGTCTTAAAGACGGAAATCCAAATGGAGCCACGTGGGTTAGCCCCTGTCGACTTCTTCAGCCTCTTGAGCCCTACTCCTCACCACTCTCTGGGATCCAGTTACTCTAGACTTTCACGTCCTTCACTCCCCGTGCTTCTTCCCACCTTAGGGCTTTTCTGCATGCTTTCCCCGCTGCCTGGAATGCTCTTCTCCCAACTGCCTCCCTAACTGATTTTTACCCATCCTTCTCAACAGACCTCAGCGCATGCCTTCAAGACACCCCCAGATTGGGTTGGTTCCCTCCTATTCACTCCCACAAGCACACTGGACTGCTGCTGATGTACGCATGGTGATATCACAGTCAAAAACACACATTCTTGTGATTGCTGATTTACGCCGGTCTCCACTACACTGCAGGATGACCTTTTGTTCCCCAAGCACCAAGCTCACAGTAGAGCCTCACGTTGAGTGTGTTTGTAGGATAAATGAACAAAGTGGTTGGCAGATGTTGCTTGTTATAATCCTGGTTAACAAAAAGCCACCGAAAGGCCCATCTGCTACCTCCTTAGAGAACCTGCTCACTGTTTTCCCTGGAGTTATGACTTTCCCTGGGGCTCCCCTGCACTTTTGTATCCCTATTAGAAGACGGCATCAGACACACCATTATTTTACGTTTTACAAAGACAGTTTTAAAAATGCCGCCAATTATAGTTGAAATATGCATCCAATTTTCAGAGTTGTGAAAAACATGAAAAAAATATATACCATAGAATTGAGAAATGTGATGCTTCCCTGTCTGCCCCTTTCTCTGAAACCCTCTTCAAGGGCAAGATGCAACTCTGTGTCCCAACACTAAGCCTTTTTCCTTCTTCCACAGAGCAGTAGGTGAAATATTAGTTAGTTGACCTAGGATCCTGATAATATTGTTGAAACCAAGGATAAAGAATGGACAACTCATCTAATCCTACTGGCCTCAGTTTCTTCATCTATAAAATGGAAGCAATATCTATGTTCCTCCCAGGGTGATTGTGAGCACTGAATGAAACAGTATAGTTGAAAATGACCTATAAACTGTTAAGGAATTGCAAAACACAGGAATGGCTAGAGACTGCAGGGAAAGGAAGGGGTTTGGGACTGAGAAAGTGACAAAAGATACAATGAGAACACAGGTGTGGAGACATCAAGAAAGGGTTCTAGGAGCGGGGTGGGTAGATACACAGAAGGTCACAGGAGGAATCAGAAGGACCAGCAAGATACTTGAGTCTTGGGAGAAGTGAGATCTGATGGTTCTGGAAACTTCTAGAGGAAAAGGTGACTGACGCACAGAGTGAAGAAGACAAGGGTGGGAGAGAAGCTGTCACCCTGTGCTGTGAGGAGGGTCAGGGTCAGTGGACATTACAGTTTGAGGAGGAGAGACTTGACAGGTGAGTGAGAGGCCTCGGTTACTGGACTTCATCAAACAGGGAGACGGAGGATAAGACATCTCTAGGATCAACTGCTGAGTCTCTTTTCCATTGGCCGTAGGAACTGGCAGGGAGCAAGGGCACTTGAGATAGAAATGTTAAGTGGACTGGCCAGCTTCTTTCTGATTGCACGCTCTCTCTTTATTAAAAATTGAGAAAATGCCTTTGCATTTTAAAATAAAGAGATATGCTTTAGTTTGCCCAGGACAATGTGGTAGAACAAAAGCCAACCAATTCAAGACATTCACAAAGTGAATGAAGCCAGGACATGGATGTGAAAAAGAATGACTGCTACCCTTGCATTTCAAAGGAATGACAAGGTCAAATTTAAATGACCGAATTTCCATTTATTTCAATTCTTCGTTTGATTGCCCCAAGATTCTATTTGTGGGCATTCAAAATTTCCCTTCAGTTAAAAACAAAAGCAAAAACCTGACCCCATGAAGACTGCTATCAAGAGAGTGTTTTTGCAACTCAAGAAGGAACCACATTCGCTCTGAAGAACCAGAGGATAGCATTTTGCTGGCGAGCAAAAGGACTGACTTTGTGTCATGATCTCGATTATGAAAATATGGGCCAGGAGGCTGGTTTAGAGCCGCACAACAGCCTTCTCAGCAAGCAGCATTCTCGTATTCCCAGGAAAACAAACACAAGTGGTATAAAAACACTCAGAGAAGGTGGCTTTGAGTAGTTCGTCCTAGAAAAACAAACACAGCTTGGCCTGCGAGAAAGATGGCAGACAGTAAAACACGTTAGCACTGCTGGTGGTGTGTGGCAAGACTAAATATTTACTTTAAAACAATACTGGGGCTTCCCTGGTGGCGCAGTGGTTAAGAATCCGCCTGCCAATGCAGGGGACACAGGTTCGAGCCCTGGTCCGGGAAGATCCCACATGCTGCGGAGCAACTAAGCCCGTGCGCCACAACTACTGAAGCCCACGCGCCTAGAGCCCGTGCCCTGCAACAAGAGAAGCCACGGCAATGAGAAGCCCACGCACCACAACAAAGAGTAGCCCCCGCTCACCGCAAGCAGAGAAAGCCTGTGCGCAGCAACGAAGACCCAACGCAGCCAAAAATAAATTAATTAATTTAAAAAAAGAAAAGAAAACAATACTGGATTCAATGGCTTTTGTGAAGAGCAAAACGTACTTCTGAAATAATAATAATATGTGAGAGATCTCACTCTTCTCGATCAGAGAGGATAGTTCCAAATGGCCCAATGTAAGGTCCCTTGGGGAAGCATGAGGTCACTGGAGGAATTAATCCAAGTTCACTGATAAGTAAATTACTTACTATTTTTTCATTAGTAAGGGGCAGCCATTGGCAGCTGTAATTCTTAACTAGGGGAGTAGCTCCAAATCACTTGTCAAACCTCACATGTTTCGAGGAGACCCGTGGCTCACGGGGTCTGGGGTAGGTGCTGGATTCGAATGCATGCATCTGGTTACTGAGATGAAGACTACCCACAGAAGAATACCTCTGCCGTCTTAACTAGGCTCTAAGCCTCAAATTTCAGATCTAACATCAATTTCTGATCTTCTTTGGATAGAGTTACCGACGGAGGAAGAAGTCAAGGAAATAAAGGATTATAAAACACACAGTAGCCTAGTATATTAGGGTTTTGAAAAAAACCCCAAAGATTTCCAGAAATGTAAGAGAGCTCGGGAGAATGAATAGTTATGGGTAGTTACCAATTATTGAGCCTATAATCAAGGTCAGGCACTGCGCTAGGCACTTCAAGCGCAGACTTTAAAGTGAACTGGAAAGATTCCTTGAGTAGACTCAGGCTCAAGCCAGGAATTATGTGGGCAAAAGCTGCAGATAAATATCAATTACCTTCCTGGTTCAAAGAAGACAAGCTTTTGAAGTTGCTTTTCATTTTAACAGCATGCTGGGAGTCACGCAGGTGGCTTTCTGACAGGCTCACACACACGGATATGTGATCTCAAGCTGGGTTGTGTGCTCCCAAGCAGGAAGCCCTGCCTCTGAGGCATCTCAGCACCTTCCAAAACCTCAGGCCCTGCCTTCTGAGCCTCAGCCCTCGCCAACTCACGGCTCTGCGCCTCCTTTATAGACTGATCTGATGGGGTAGGAGATCTCTGCCTCCACTCTGACCCCTCAAATCCTATAACCACACCACAGTTAGGAAGCTGACTTAACCACCTAACAGCTGAGAGCCTTCATGATGTGGCCTGACCCTTGCCTTTCTTCAATGCCTCCCTCCTTTCCACTTCCTTCTCCCCTCCACCCCAGCCTCTTCCCCACATCCAAGCCATAGATTCTAATTACACTGAGCTATTTATAGTTTCCAAATGCACCGTGGGCTTTTGCACGAATTACTCTTTGGTTAGAGTGCTGTCCTTCCCATGCATCCTCCCCTACACAGCATTCATCAGATGTCACCTCCTCCAGGAAGCCTTTCCTGCCTTCTTCCAGCCCCACCAAGACTGATCTAGGTGCTCCTCCTATATATTCCCGCAACCTTCACCCTTTATTGCTATCACAACAGCTATCATGTTATAGCAAAACTGTTTTGTCTCTCTGCTGTACCAGAGAAAGAACACTAAGATGACAGTGATTGTGCCTGCTTTGCTGTTGAACCCACAGTACCCGGGGCATAGTTGGCACTCAAACAGTTGCTGAATTGAATGCCAGTTGGCAGTGCCTCCTGAACACGTACTTATGTATATTATAATTACAGAGCAGTCAGCTATTTACTGTGGAGCCTTAGATTTTTTTTTCTCTTAAGATGAAAATTTTCAGAAAGAGAAAGGGAAATGAACATTTCTGAGCACTTAATCTAGTTCAGGTACTGATCACATGACACCCCTGAGAGCTAAATATTATCATTCCCCGACACACAGATGAGCAAAGGCAGGCTCAGAAGTTAAAGAATTTGCCCAAAGCACAATGCCAGTAAGTGTCAGAGCTGACACTCACACCCACGATGCTAAAGCCTATGTCTTTTTTATTATACCACACTGCTTCTATAATGCTCAGAGGCAGCAATGGCTACCGCCCTGGGTCTGTACTCACATTTGCTGTCAGCTGGGTGGTCAAAGCGGAAACCTTCTCCTGGGAGGCATCCAGCTCCCGTCGTAGTTTGCGAATCTAAAGATAACAAGGGACAGAGTTACTTGCTTTGGGAGTCTACTTACAGGATGAGCTGGGAGAAATAACTGATAATAGCGAAAGACGAAATCCAACTAGCCAACTCTTCCTTACCTCTGACTGGCATTTTTCTTCTGGCTGTAAAGAAAAACATAGAAGAAATTAGACCAGTTGAGGAACTTAGAACAATATAATCCTGCCTACAGGAGTACCATATTTGGACACTTAGAGCAGTCTTAAAGATTTATTAGTTTCTTTCCTGATGGACTTTTCTGGATCAAGTGGTTCAATTAATATGACCAATCAGGAAGGCCAAATATGAACAGCACATTATTTTAAGAAACTAGAAAGGATTAGGAAATACGCTCCTGTTTTGGTTGTGAGGAGCCCCTGTTCCCAGGTGGAGATGACGACAGGGAGAAGCTGGGAGGAGAAGGGGATAAGCTAGGGCAGAGCTGCCAGATTTAGCAAATAAAAAAACAGAACACCCAGTTAAGTTTGAATTTTTTTTAGTTTAAGTATGTCCCATGCCATATTGGGGACATACTTATACTAAAACATTATACGTTGTCTACCTGAATTTCAAATTTAATTGGGCATTCTGTATGTAATCTGGCAATCCTACCTGGGAGGCAGGGAGGACGGCTCATAGATGAATTCTGCCCCATTTTATCCCTCCCTCTCATCTCCCTAGGGCACTGAAGCAGAAACAGCAGCAGGTCAGGAAGCTTCCCGAAGTGAGGGGGGCTGGGAAGCCCTGTCAGCCAGCCTGGTGACTCCCCAGGTTGTAAGGATGAAGGTGGCCTGTACCTTCCTGCTGCTCCATCTCTGGTCCCCCAGTTACCTGTGACCCTGGGGAGTAAAGACGAAGCCCGTAGGCCCTCTTGCTGGCAAAGCCTGCCATACTGGGCCCTGGGTCTGTGGTGACACAGCAATCGGCCAGTCAGAGACTACGAGCTACTTATCTCTTCCCATAGGGGGAGCCCACATGGGTTGGGGGAACTATTCCTTCTCTCTTCTGGGGTTCCCGGGGGGGGGTCCATAAATGAAGAAACCCCCAACCCTCCCCAACTGCCCCCGCAAACACACCCTTTCTTGGAAATATTGGAAGTGTTCCTGCCCTTCTCTCCACACCCCACCATTTGCACTTCCCTGGGGTGGAACAGTGACTTGGGAGCCAGGTAGGTGAGTGAAAATCAGGAAGGACCCTATTTTGTCCTTGAAGTCCTCTATGTGTGTCCTAATCCAATTTCACTAGTGATAAACCCATTCTTTTAAAAAGTCAGCATCTGGTTTCTGGTTTCTACTTCTCTATTAGTTCAGGATGCAGAGGCGTATGATTCGTTAGGCCCCGTAGTCCCTATACCTAACAGCTGGGACAGGTGGGTAGCTGTTTCCTGTCTGACCGCCCTTCACATCCTGCTCCCACCGCCCTCACTCCTGGTCCTGCCCCAGAAGGCCCTCCCTCCAGGCTGGCTTCTAACAACAGTAAGTAATTGTTAGGTACACTGGGGCCAAATCAGTTAACCCTTGCAGTAACTCCACAAAGTAGGTTTGTATTCCATCTGAGGCTCAGAGAGGTTAGATATCGTGCCCGAAGTCACACAGCTGGACAATCTCCTCATCTAAGCAACACTTTCAGGAGAAGGTTTGGAGAAGTCCTCAGGGCTTACTCTTCCCTCTCTGATAATATTCAGCCATCTCTCTTTGTCTGTCCGTCTGCCCGTCTATCAATTCATCCCCGCCACCATCAGATATTTATTGATTTCTAACTATGTGTCAAGCACTGTTTTAAGAACCTGGGATACAGCTGTGAACATGACCAAGTCCCTCACATCTTATGTTGCTTACGTTCTGGTAATAATAAGTAGCATTTTATTGAACACTTACTATATGCCAGAGACGGTTCCAAGCACTTGACATTCATTACTCATTTAATCCTCATAACAATCCTTTCAGAAGGTACTAATATAATTTGCTCATGGCGACAGCTGATAAGTGATAGAACTGGGATTGGATCCAAGGTAGTCTGGCTCCAGAGCCTATGATCTTAACCAGCACTTTCTCCTGCTCTGACTATAGCGACATTCTCCTGGAGGCCTTCCAGAAATAAGGCCCTGGCTTCTGAGTCTGATCCAAAGGAGAAAAGTTAATGGTGATAACGTCACAGCTATCTAACATTTGGGAGGCAAATGGAGGTCTGTTAGCAGGCTGAACCATCCACGGAGGACCAGCCCTACTTCTAAACACTTCTATCAACAGCCTGCCTTGGGCGGCTGCCACTGTCTGTCTCGGTGCCCACCTGTCTCTGGGGCTGGAATCCTGCTCTCAACAGCAGCCTGGAGAAATCATGTGTTTTGTATCTTGCCCCAGCTGCTGCTGCTCTTCTGTGCATCTGGGAACTCCGAGGGAAGCTCCGGGCCTCTCTCCACTAGGCAGTTCCCCTGGGAACTCATCTGTTGCTCCCTACCAACCAAGAAAGCAAATCTGATGCCAGATGTGGCCTCTTCAATTTTTTTCTACTCCAAGGGCCGGCCATGACCTCTTCATGGCATTTGTTTAGCATCAGGCTGTCTTTTCTTTCCTTTGTAATTAAAATTACAGGCAAATTTCAGCCAGAATGAACATTCTTGAATATCTAAGAATTACAGAGATTTCAGGGGGGAGAAAGCCTATTATCATCCAATAAGAGCCTTTAAAACACTCTGGTCTTAAACAGACTCTTTGGTCTGGGCTGGTGGCAACTTAAGACACTCCAAAGATCTCTTTTTAGACAACAAATACGAACTTATTTACCTTTTCATTTACAAAGGCGCCTGAGCATTTGTTTCTGAATTTCATCATCACCAAGGAGCTAATAATAGATAAGGGACCATACACCACTGCCTGGCCAGACTTGCAGATTTCCTTGGAATTAGCATACCACTCCATCATGAAAATATTCAAAGGTTAGAGTATTTTGTAAAAAGTCTGCAAAAGCAACTTACATTCTCAGAGAAGGCACATATAAAGAACAGTACATGGGAACCTTTGACTCACCAACTAGTGGAATGTCAGAGGTTGTAGGGACCTCGGAGACCACTTGGCCGAGCTCCCTGAGGCCAAGGGCAAAACAGAGACCCTCAGAATAAGGAGGTAATTTGTCCAAAGTCATACAGTAAGGGAAAAACTATGAATAGGCCTCGGGTCTCTTGCTATCCAGATAAACATGGAATTAAAAATTATTATTATTAGGTCTTTGATAATTTGTGAATTTATATCAACTCAGAAAGGACAATTTCAAATTTCATGAAAACACAAACTTCAGGTCCACACGCCTAGAACAAACGCTACTGAAAGAGAGGCCTGTAGCTGTAAGAACTCCCGGTGGTTGGCGTGAAGGGGAAGCAGCCAGGAACTGCAAGTGATGGTTTCCTGCATCTGAATTCTCACAGGTGGAGGAGCTCGTGCTCTTTCCCTCCCAGGCTGGCTGACGCAGGCCAGCCCCCATTTTTCACTTTTCTGAATGAACAGTGTGTTGACAGGAAACCCTGGGAACTCCCTGGGAAAACATGGGGCTTGGGCACTGAAATGTCTGGTATGGCTGCACTGCACCAACCCTGTGAAACTAGAGTTCCACGTGCCCCCCGTGCCCTCTGTGCCTCTGGCTTCCTCTTTCGGAAGCAGGCTCCTTTCTCCACCTAAGCCACGTCCTCAGGGCTCAGCCCAGAGCCTGGCATATATCAATACTTGGTGCCAGTAACTACTGTGGAAGAAGTGAATCTAGGTTGAAAAGTACCACCTCTGGTCTGGTACCCATGTCATACAGTTTCATTCTAGACGAAAGGACTCAGTAGATGCAATAGCTGATAGTTAGAAGGCCATCCCTATGCTTTCTTGGATAACGGCTTAAATAACCCCTTCCCAAGGTTACCATATATAAAGTCTTTAAAATGAAAGCCAGGACTTTGATAAAACTTCAGACAAGATGACTAGCAGAGGAAAGAGGTCCTGTGGAGTTGGAGGGGCAAGGTGGGTAGGAGCAGAAGAGAACGTTTCTAGGTCCTTCAAATCAGACCATGTCGGCAACCTCTGAAGTCTGTTTGCTCGCTACAGGCCTAAGAAAGAACAGTCAGGCCCTGGGCTCTTTGACTTGATTCTGGGATGGTCTTTAACTTACAGGGGGCTATCTACAGTTTGTCCCACTACAGAGCCGAGATACCTGGCATTACCAAAAACTGAATTATTAAAACATCTGTCCTCCATGGAATTAAGGGCTAAAGAATTCCCAATTCCTAATTAATCAAATGTTTTTTTCCTACAGGAATTCCCGAGTTAAAGTTTTTAAGATAGTTATGCACATAGCTATAAAAAGTAAGCATACTGAATAAATCCAGTACTATATTTGATTAAGTTTGGCTTTTGTTCAGTAGACCTCTCACTGATGACAGCTATCATTTATGGGAGCTTCCTCTGTGCTGCATACACTCTATTCATTGCTTTACGTGCATTTTCTTACTCATGCAAACCTATTTTTTGAACACCTACTATATGCTAGGCCCGGTTCTAGGCACTAGGAATAAAACCAGAAAAAAGTCCTTGTCCTCAAGGAATTTATATTGCAGTGAACAGTAATATTCATAACTTTAATTCTCATTACAACGCCACAGGGTAGGGGGGCTGTTGTTCTTTCTACTTTACAGACAAAGAAACTGAGGCAGACACAAAGTTGAAAAAGGCATCTCATACATTCTAACTAGTTACCACTTGAAACACAATGCCACTTCAACAAAAGTCAGCTCCTGATTTATTGGTTGGTACATCAGTAACTGTTTGTGAATTTCAAACTTTGTTCCCTAATTAATTGATTCCCTTATAATGGAAATACTCTCTCCAGGAGACATGCTTGTATTTTATTTTTGACACACATAGCCACACAGCATTGATTTATACTCACTGTAGAATAAATTGATGACGTGCTGGAGACCAAGGAGAGTGAGGAACCATGAACTGTTTAAAAAAAAGAAAAGAAAGAAAAGGTGAATTGCACAGTTGGCTACTTTGGAGCCGAAAAGGGGAAGGGAAGGAGAAACTCAGCATTAGAGGACATTACCAGGCTCGGAGCAACTTAACCTCACCTTGACCCAACCTTTCCTGGTTTGGTGACAGGTCAGTGTCAAGTAAGGAATAATTTTCTATGGGAGTCATTTCTCTATTACCACATTTTTTTTTTCTTACAACATTCTAAATACTACCCCTGCTCTAACTATCAAAATAACACATAATTACTAAGCTAAATGTTTCAAGTACAGAGAAATGTTAAGAAGCATTTTCACTGCCATAACCTGTGTGACTCATAATTCTATTACCCAGAGGCAACTTTTACCTGCTCTGTTCCAGCATATTTTATTCCTTTCTTTTTTCTAATGTATCCCCTTAGAGTTAAGATTGGGTTGCTAGCATCTGCCATTTGTATAAGCAAAAAGACGAGCTGATTATTTTGAGCATAGGAGGCTGGCTGTTGGCCATGGTAAATTCATTCTAGATGACCCTGTGGTAGAACATTGTTTAGAAAACATATCCACAGAAACATAGATTCTTCATTTGATTTCTATCATATCTACAAAGTGTCCTCTTTTCTGTTTGTGACTGGTACTTTGGGTACCATCCTTGTACCCTCCTCACCCCCTCCTGCCCCCAGCCGATGGAGACATTTTATTTTCTGTTTTCATGTAATTTAAACCGTGGTCTTTTCCAGGACTAGGTATTCTGGCTGACTTCTCTTCTTGGAAACCAGATTCTTTAATGACATTTTCTTAGTAATCTCTCAATAATTTGTTTGAAAGACAGAAATATGCCTGTTGAGACATCACAGACCTTCTAATGGGGCACAGCTTCCCTGACCAGGAGTGGAATGCTTCTACCCCACACTGCGCTCTCACCTGCGGTCTGAGAGTGGGAGGCTGGGGAGGAACTTTCCATGTGTACTAGACGGCTTTCACCTACCACCCAAGGAGTGAACTCAACTTGGATCAGCGGTTGGCAGAAGCTACCTGCCCACAGATATCCCAGCAACGGCTCAGCCGACCACTCCGGTGCCTCCACACCGTCTCCCCAGTAAAGCTTCCAACCTCCCATCCTTCATTTAGGTGCTCCTATCGCACTCTGAATCCTGCACGGCTCTCTCAAGCATGGCCTGCGTGGTACTCTGCCGTCTCAGAGTCTCTGCCCGTTCAGTTCCTTTGGTTTAGGAAGTTTCCCATTCCTGCCCATCCAAATCACCAGGATCGGCTCAAAGAGCATCTTCTCCTGGAGCCCTATCTCGTTTCCCCGACAGCCACCAGGATGGGCTTCCTCCCTCCTCTAACCCACACAGCTCTTGGCTTGTGTTTCTGGTCATCCTTTCTCTTAGACAGTGCCAATTGCTCTGAGGCTATCTCTACACCACCACTCAGATCCACCCTCTTCAGCAATGCCCGAGGTCCTAGATCTTTTCCTCCTTTCTTTCTCCATCCATGACTCATCTGGCCCATGCCCGTAAAAGATCCGTTTAAGGTGTTAACGGCCAATAATGGCTTTCAGTGTTAATATGTCCACACATTAACAGACAGGCCTCTCATGCCCCAGCCTAGGGGCCTAACGGTCCAAAGGGGTAAGTTACTTTAGCCCCAAGACACAGACACTAGGGGGGAAATTATGCTGGAGGCCAAGCTGAGGGAAGAGAGGTGAAAGCCATCCTTCAACCACACCGCCCTGGCAGACGCCCGCTCCAGAGGCCTGCGCAGGGCTGCTGCGTGGCCTTGGGCTGCTGAAAAACGGAGGTTTGTCTCTTCTATTTCTCTACCTCATACACATGAATTCACTGATACTGCCTTCAGCGATACCTCAGGGCAAGCTTGGGGCCGCAGGCAGAGAGGAGCACAGGCTTCGGGCGGAGGTAATTATTTCCCTCTGTAATTAATTCCTCTCACTTGTAAATAGCAACAGCAAGGCTGTGGTCCAAAGAAAGAGTCCTTGCTTTCCAGATCAACCCAAAGCTGAATATGGCTGCCTGAACCACTGCAGTTGGCCCTCCTTCAAGAAAACTGAGCCAAGGCAGAGCCTGGGTTAGGTGGCTGGGGTACTTTTGGACGACAGAATGCTTATGAGACGTACAAAGCCAGAGCAGCAAAAGCATGCTCTGCAGCTTCCTCCCTATACCTGTACCTCCAAAACTTTGAAGATACAAGGAACCACAGAGAATACCTAGGCCTTCTCTGCCACTGACTAATCTGAAACCCAGAGAGGTTAAACAACCTGCCTAAGGTCCTACAGCATTCAGGAACAGAATCTGCAGACCAGAAATCTGGAGATGGCTTTGCCCTTGACTGACCTTGTTTACTGGTATCTGAGGGTTTTTTTGTTTTTGGTAAAGCTTTTTGGTATATTTAGAATGGTTTCCTAAACCCCTCATTCAATCTACACAGGCATAATCTGGGACCAAATAAGCAAAAAGTGCATGTTTGAGAAGAATTAGAAGGCACAGGTAGGGGTGAAATCACAAGATGGAATTAGACAACCGGGCATATTCCAGCCAATAAAGCAAACAAATGCCTCTGTTGTCACACTTGGGCACCATATATATATATACACACATATATCTACGTCTATAGATACAGACGTAGATATATGTATATATTCAGCTTCATACTAATCAAAGCACTTCCTCATACTACTGTTTGAAGTGATCCTCATCATCATAGAGAATTTGTCGGTAATATTCCCAGACAGGGCAGGAATTTCTATCCCTAATGAACACAGGAGTAAATTTAGGTCCAGAGAGGCTAAGCCATGTGGTCAAGCACACACAGCTGGTCAGGAGCAGAGAGAGAAAGTGAGTCTGGGTATTGCACTCTAGTTCTCGCTCTGTCACTGGGGGCTATGGAAGGAAGGAGTCGGTGAGAATGAGATGCAGTTCTGATGGCTAATGGGCTGCCCTCTCAACCAGCGAAGGAAGCATAACTGAAAACGGAGACCACACTGATGAAGGTTCAGGGTTTGCTTCAGACACGTAAGAAAGCCCAGCTGTGGCCAAGGAAGAGATAAGTGTAAGGCAGGATTGAGTAGAACACAGAGGGCTGAGAATCAGGAGTTTAGGACATAGTTCTGGCTGCAAAAAGTCCCCAGGTCACTTCCTCTGTTCAACATTGCCATAAACAAAATGGGGTTGAAATGGCCCATGGGGAGAAGGATAAAACAAAACATGACAACTATAACAATAGCTACCATTGACTGAGTACTTACTATAAACCCCTTTCAAAGTCATTCTGCTAAATGCCTTCCAGGATTTATCTCACCTAATCTTCACTTCAATCCTCTGAAGTAGGTACAGTTATACTTATTTTCCACATTCTAATGAACAGGAAATAGGCTGAACAGGGTCAAGTCCCTTACTCAAAGTCACCTTGCTAACAGTGGAGGTGCCAGGACTTGAATCCAAGTGTAACTCTGGGGCTAGAAACACAGGAGAGCTGCAACACAAGATTTATTTACTAATAAGCTGCTCCGTTTCTGTGGGTTCCATATGAACTGATTTAGACTGTACCAGTTCTTAGGGATGACTGGTAAAGTCCCTGGATTTTTTTTTTCTCCAAAGACATTCATTTGAAAAGTGCCTCAAGCATCTCCCTAAAGTGCACTATTAAAGTTGACTTGAAGATTGCATAATGCATCTGATGGAAATTAATTTACCTGAAATAACCTTGAAAGGTTGCACCTGGGCCATGCCTGTACCTCATCTACATACTTATGACTTCCATTTCCTTCAAAATGGAAAGTGCTAATTAAATCCCACAAAAACCTCACTCAAGTACTTGTGCTAATTCTTCCTAAATTTCTTTCTGCTTTCTGGCATATGATATACCTCACTGCCTCTTATCAATATAAGGAGGTTCTATTCGGTCCAAACATGAGATGTGAATTTTTTCCCAACTGTTTCTGCAGTACCAGGAGTTTATACATTCAAGAGGGGAAAAAAAAAAGTCATCCCCCAATGGAATTAAAAACACCTAATTGCACAAGCCCTATTTTGTTTTGGTAATGTAATAGCCTTGGAAGAAATAAAATCAATCTGATGCCAAATTTCCCAAAAGATGAAGATGTTACATGTTTCTTAGTATACTGACAGCAGTCTCTACCCCTTCTCCCCAAATTAGATTTTACCTCTGCGCTTCACTTCCACATCACCATGAATCATCAGGGTTTACAAAAGTCTAGACACTGCTTGTGGGCAAGCCCTTTTTATCAATGTCACTTTGACATCCCAGATATTCCACAGTTGTGCTGCCTGACGGCTTGATTCCAGATGGAATAAAAAATACCCATCTGATGATGATACTGTAATGGTCCTGGACCTTTATGAGGTCAAGTGTGCTTGTTTGGACAAGTTGCAGCACTGAACACGGTTCACTCAGGTACACACGGGACAGAGCAGATGAACAGGGCACAGGGCACTCTCCATTCACGAGTCATTATCAGGAGGGCTGGGAAATGCTTTGTGGCCATGCTTGGTTCGCCCACTGATCAGAAAAATGTTAAAGACAAACTGCCTACTCCTTCACCTTACGGTCAACGTACCCTCCACGATTACTACTGATTTCTAGCTCTTAAATCCAGCAAAACGCTCTCAGTAACTCAGGCTCTGCCCCTCCTTAATCCTCTGTCCCAGTGGGTTCCCACAGACGAGTGTCTGCTCACTGGACGCAAATGATACATAAATCAGAGTGGAGAGAATTAAGGAAGATTAACCAGGGGGCAACTGCTCTGTAACTAAACTCTTTACAACTTTTGTTAAAAAGAACACTGGGCAGGGCAGAAGCTGACATCTTGCATCTCTCTCCCTCTTGACTTGTTTAGGGGTTTCCTCGACAGTCACAAGTTTATTTGTTCTTTCCTACCAGGAGGATGCTGGGCATATTTCCCCATTCTCACAGGGGCTAGGAGCAGAGGGAAGTGCCTGTGCCTCCCCTCCCCACCCCCATTCTGTTCTGTCCCTGGCAGAAAAGGCACAACTAGGGCTATGGCCCTCCGCCTGGGCTCCATTTGCTCCAAGAGTCCCCCCTCCTCTGGCTGGGGACTTCCAGCTGCCAGGACATCAATGCTGAAGCTCAGTTTTCAGGCTGTAACAGGTACTAACATTACTGGATTAACATTTATATATATTATCTCATTTAATTCTCATAATTCCATGAGCCTGGTACTCCTACTTCATCAGTGAAAATACAAAGGCACAGAGAAGTGAAGTTAACTTGCCCAAGATCATATACCTAAGAAGTAGTGGAGTTGGAGTTCAAACCCTGGTATTATAATCTCATATTCTTAACCGCTCGTCACTGGTACTGACACCAATGTCTTATCATCCCCATCTCTGGGAAGCTTTTGCGGGTGGGGGTGATGTGCCTTCCCAACATTTTGACTGTTTGCTCCCCTAACTCACACTTTGACTGAAGTAGGAAAGAGAAATGAACTGAGTTAGGAAGATGGCTGATGAAGATGCCCACTGTAGTTTTCACCCCAAATTCTGATTAAAATGAACAAAACATAAAAATCCAACACCAAATATTCCCAATTAGCAAGCAAAGAAGGAAAAGGGCAAAACTGAAAGCAACAAACTTAAAAAAACTGGTGCTTGAGAAAAGAAATAGAAAATTCTGGAGCGAAGGGGGGAGGCGCGGCTGCCGACAGCCCCCCAAAGCCATACGGGTATGTTGGCACAGGGAAACGAACTCTCCAGTAACTGGCATTGCCAAGATGGTGTGCCAGCGGCTGAGCCTCACAATGGAGGTGCATGCCAAGAAGCTAGGGCCCAAGTCCACGGGAGAGAAGCCTGGAGCGGAACTCGGTCAACTCCAGGGTTCACCCGTGTTTTGTCTTCCCTACAATCCTGCGAGGTTAATTACGAGTCAGACCCTACCATGCAGAGTTCCCCAGCCCCGCGCCCCACAGTAAGTGGCGAGCTGGAAACTTGTACGGGTGGACTCTTAGGTCAACGAAGTGAACTCGGTATAGAGGACTGTTAACCGCTCTGCACAGCGTGAGAGAGGGTGAATCTCCTTGCTTCTTACCTTCTTCAAACCCATCCCGGAATGAGCCTGAGCGGCTCATGGTTCTGCTTTTCTCGTCCAGGGACATGGAGCTGTTCCGGAAGCGGCTGTCCGTGTACGGGTCGTACTGCCCGTCGGCATTGGAGAGGCTGTGGGTCCTCAGCATGGTCGGGTTGGACAAGCTCATCTGGGTGACAGTGGTGGGACTCGCTGGAAGGAAAGGAGTCAGTCAAAGGGTTGGAGATTCACGTCCCGGTTCAGATCCTGAAGGGGGACGAAGAGGAGGCTGCTTATGACCAGCCAACCCCGTCCCTGTCAACTTCTCTCCCTCGTCTATTCTCTCAAAGGTGGTCACACCAGCATCTGAGTAACACACTTACAGCTAAAAATAAGGGAGGAAAGGTGGGTCAGTTCCAAAGCGAGGCTCTGGGCCTCAGCTTTCCAACTTGGCACATTCAGACAAGCTAGTGTCACCTTCCAGGCATGAGTTAATTACTTTCTGGGCTCATCTGGAACAATTCTCCCTAAAGCCAAAAGCCCAAAATAGTCCAGCTGGGCTTTTGATCAGATGGGAAGCATTTGTGCATGACAAGAAACTCTTGCCTCAAAGAGTTACAGCCAGGAGAGAACAATATGAGCACAGGTCTCACCGTCTCAGATGGGGAGGATTTCATAACGGTGCCTGCAGAGCTTCAGTGCAAAGGGCGTGCGTCTACCTTAGCCGAAACTGGCTTTCTTATTAAAATTCTGTGCATTTCAGTCACGTAAAATCATTCACAAGTATGCATTCGGTTCACTAACAATGAAGAGTTAACCCTTACTTGATTAGAAGTCCTTAAAGATTGAGTTTATTATTCACAGTAATCAGAAAAGGCTGCCTCTCTAAAGAACGAGATGAGACTGGAAAAAATATTTCCCTCTCTTTCCGTCTTGGAAGGCTCAGCTCTCACATCCTGCCACCTTCGTGTAACCTTTCCCAGTCATTTCAGCCAGGACTGTTCTTTCCTTTTTCTAACTGTGTATGCTTGCTATCGGATCATATGCAGTTTTTACATGGATTCGTACAAAGCTTTGGACTGTTCTCTTTTACCTATCTGTGAGTCTGTGTGAGTGTTTGTCTCTCTAAAAAAAGCATCCGTTGACATGTCAGCAGGGTTACAAATTCTTTTCCTTTCCTCACTGTGCCAGTCAAAGCATGATGTCACCGGTAGGCATTTCCAAGAATATCTGCTCAGTCAAAACCTGATCTTTATTTCCGGTTTAATAAAGCAATGAGGATGACCAAACATGGGATACGCTATAAAACCTACATCTTCAGAGGTCTTAGAATACATTCTTCTCATTCCACGGATGGTTTGCTCTTTGCTATAACCCCACCTATATCAACCATGTAGAGAAAATTACTGATAGAGAACCAAAACACATTTTTCTTTTCTTCTGCTATCAATTACCTATAATCAAACTACACTGCTGAGGGCTGATCAGATACTGAGAGTGATGTGACCACATGTCTCTTTCAAAATGCAAGATAACCTCTGCCCTAAGGCGCTGATCAACACAGTTAATGCCAAGTAGCTACTCACCAAGCTGAGAAAAGTTGAATCTTGTTCCGGAGGGAGAAGTTACACTGGAGCCAGAGGAGAAAGGAGAGTTGGCGGCAGTGTCCTGCAGGCCTCCTGCAGAGTGGGACCGTAACCATTCTTTTGCGTCTTCTTGTGTGCGAAGCTGGGAGGTGGGGGTGTACCTGGACAGACAGAAAGCAGGCTGGGATTAACTACGAACAGCGCTTATGAAAATGAGCTCTCTGGAGCTGACGATAAACATATAAAAAGAAAATATACATCCAAAGATGACGTTTGAAAAATCAGATCGCTACACATTCCCGAAACTCACAAAGTTTCTCAAAACCTTTTTTGCCACTTGGCTGTCTTTGGGGGAAAACTGCAATTCCTTTCAGTTTTGAGGGAACTACATAAAGGGAACAAGATGGGTAAACGCTCAAAAGAGCCGTCCCTGGGCGTATCTGTAACATGTTGATTCATGACGGTGTCATTTCAAAGCCTCCACCTTGACAGGACTGAAGCAACAAAACAAGCTGCTGTCAGAGCTCTGAGGAAGTTTTAATTAGATAGCTCATGGCACCTGCATTCTGGAGCGCAAGTAAGTGGCCATGAATCACAGAGTATCAGAAACCAGACACGTACAGGAAGGTATGAGGAGACCGACGCTGACAGTAGTTACTAGAATCTGGCAGAAACCAGTCTTCACAAAAGGAACCCCAAATCACTGGGTCTCACACAGGGGAGGGTCTTCAGAAGTCACGTGGTCCACCTCATCATTAATTCTGAAACGTATTTGGTAATGATTTATTGAACGTCTCCAACGTGCCAGGTGCCTTCATAGACATTATCTTACTGAAGCCTCGGATTCTCCCAGCAACACGGATGCTATTATTCCTGTTTTACATTCAGGGAAGGTGACGGCCTGCCTTGAATCACGTGCCGAGATTTCAATCCATATTTGTCTGATTCCCAAATCCATTATGGATGCTGCCTGTGGGCTCTTCTCATTATGCCCACAGGCAGCATCTCGAATGTCTAAAGTGCCCCAGTGGCCAGAGTACTTTGGACTTATAAACAGATGACCCTGGGGTTACTACTGATTACGTAAATAGAGGGCTCCTCTTGACTTAGGACAAGGAGTTGTCAGTGTGTTGGTATGGGATGTGTGTGTGTATGGAGTGGGTGAGCTAGAAAGGGAATCACAGTGAGAGGGAACATAAACACGATTCTTCCTTAATGTTTTTACTATAGTTGGACTTTCTAGGTCCCATCAATTGCCTGAGGATTCCCTGTCACTTACCTCTATTCTGAATTTTTTTAAAAACAGATTTTAAAAGCCAGAGCTACATAATTTTCACAGAATAGATCTGCTCCAGAAATATACACGTTAGCATTACGAAATGCTGATGTTCGAAGACGTGAGCTTCCTCTGGGAGCGACGCTGGGGCATCAAGGTCAAACTCACGTGAAGAGTGGATATGATTTAAGCATTAGCCTGAGTGCCGACAAGCATGATGAAAACTGTTAAGTACAAAAGGCCTTGCCAACTCCCCCCTCGAAGGCCACCGTGCTGAACTTCCTCCCTCGGGAGGTCTGTTGGGGGCTTTTTCAATACTTTTATTCTTAGATTTTTAGATTTGGCCTTACTCGGAACTCCTGTTGAAAGGAAGCATTGATACCTACCTCCCATTACTGGTCAAAACGCTCTCAGCCTTAAGAACTGTTGGTTATTAACTACAGACATACATGACAGCAACGAAACATTTCATTCCAAGTCCCATGTTTTGCGAAAGCACTTACTGCTCGGTGCAGGGTGAAGCCGATGCTACAGAGAACAAGGTGTTTAGAGAGCGGAAGAAATGACAGCTGTAACCGTGTGACATTAAGGTCACGGGGCAGGCGTTAGGACTGAAGTTCTTCTGGTTGGCAAAGTGAGGTGGATGGCGTGAGCAATGGTGACTTATAGCATCTTGTTTCACCAGGACCAGCGCCAAAAACGAGCCATCACTTACAGTGAACGAAAGGACATTCGCTCTTGGAAAGAAAGTCTTTACTTTCTTTACATCAAAAAAATGAACACACCCATGTCTTGCTGGGCATTGAAAATTGACCCGATTTTCCATTAGAATATTCAGACAAGTGCAAAGCGCCCGTCCTTAGCAACTTTCTATGGGCCAGAAAGTTAAAAATCTTCAAATTGGGCAGGGGTGGGGGGGGGGGGAATATTTCTCTCCTTTGCTCTGTGTCCTGGTTGACAAATCAACATGCTACAAGTCATATCCTTTCTCTTGGAAGACAGCCCGTGAATGGAATGGTCATGGCGAAGTGATCCGCGATTAAACCCACTGGCCCCAGAAGTAGCGGTAACTGCTCTCCGGGCTTGCTCAGGGTTGGTTGTCATGAGATGGTTTGACCACAGTGAGCCTGAAAGAGCACAGCCTCTGCTCAAGCAAAGAAGCCGACACATGGAGAGATGAGAACGAGAGGGTGGCGAGGGGAGCCATCATCCAAAGGGTCCTGCTGCGGAGGCCAAAGCGGGGACCCCCAGCCCAGCCCGAGCCCCACCAGCCATGGGAGAGCCACACAGCCAAGCCCCAGAGCCACACCAGATGGCATGGATGCAAGGAGAAAACACAGATACCTGAGTCCTTTTTTAGGCAAAGTGTTCCTATCAAGGTGCGGGTCACTGTAGGAAAGTTAAAACAAACATAAGAACCTCAGAGAAGCACAGGGAAAGCAGGCCATATGAGGGGGGAAAGGCTAAGGAGGAGCCAAGAGACCCGGAGGAAGAGACTCACTTCACCAGGGAGTGGTCCTCTGCATGCAACACATCCACAGCCACGGGAACAGAGGAAACCCAGGCCTGCGTTCACACCCAGCATCCTCCAACCCCGTCCCCAGGAGGCCTGAGCCACTCGGCCCCAACTGCTCCTCCTTTTCCGCGGGTTCAAAGCCAAACTCAGGAGCTGCCCCCATCTGGAAGCAGAGCCCATGCCTTCCGTGGCAGACAGAGATGCCAGGCTCCCCGCACCCCTAACCACTCTGGCCCACCACCAAATGCCACTGGCGATGACTTCAAGTGAGAGAAGGGACTTGCTGGAGAGTTTCAAGAGGCCAGCAGTCTGCATATTTGGAATTCATCTGTAACAAGTGAATTCCAGGTCCCTCTCAGTTTTCGAGGCTCTCATTGGGCGTAGCTAGGAGCTGAGCCCTGGGCAGAGTTGGGGCATGTTACGACCTGCTGGCTGATAAAGTCACAGCATTTGGATTTCCAAAGAGCTAGGTTTAAAGGCTTGGTCTATGAGTCTGACAAAAGCAACGTTTTCACTGTTAATGGGGTGAAGAGGGTTTTCATTAATTTTTTTTCCCCCTAGCATGAAACAACATCTGCTCGTTATGTTTGGCCAAGCCATGGCTTCCCCACAAACTCAAGGTCAAGGTCCATCTCTGAGGCCCACCCTCAGGGCATCTGGGGGCCAGCAACACTCCACATAGTCTTCTTACTGTTACAGAAAACGGGCACACAGAACACAACAGCCTGCGAGACACAGAGCCAAACTGCAGCAAAGGCCTTTGAGAGGGCAAACAGCCAGCTGCGTTGGGGAGCAGGGGTGGGGGAGACAAAGGTGCGGGCCGCAGAGCCGCGTGGTGGGCGGTAGGTCACTTCTGGGCTTGGAGGGGGAGGGGAGAGAGGAGAAAGGGCAGGAAACTGGGAAGCAGGAGCATGCCACGGGGAGGCTGAGATGCCAGTGAGAGCTTCTGCCGCCCCTCGCCAGGTGGCAGGTTTGAGGTTCCTTCCCAAGCTGGGAGAGGAGGGGCCCGCCCCGCTCCACCTCTTCCTGAGCTTTGTGGGCAGCAGAACAGACCCTCACAGGCATGTCTGGGGGGTCACAGAGCACACCGGGGCCACGAACACAAGCGGAAGCCGCAAGCCAACAGCCTCACACAAGACATCTGGCTTGACACAGGGGGGCAGAGGAAGCTAGAGGCTCGGTGGCGTCCCCGGCCTACAACGTCATTACCTGTCCTGTTTCCTGGGCAGAGTACTTCTGCAGAACTTAGGGCTAGCGGCAGGGGAAGAGAGAGGGCTAGAAGGCCAGGCAGGTGGAAAACAAGAGAAGGAGCATTAGATTGGGAGGAGGGGGTGGGGTTATTATACGCAACAACTAGAACATTCGTCTCATTTCCAGTGCCGATACTGCCTTTCTTCTCCATGTGGAGAAAATGGACATGTATCACTACGGCAGTGAGATTCAGAGCTTTGAGGACAATTCTGGTTTCTTGATTTCCTATCACTCTGGCCTGCGGCCCTTCAAGTAGGAGGGTGTCTGCCCCGAGGACCAGCATATGGACTCAGCTGCTTAAGGAACACCCCACCACACGCTCTGCGGCTACAGCTTGGACCTGCTTGGACCACACAATTACAAGGGGCAGGGAAAGAGGCAGTTGATGAACAAACAATAAAATGGAAGGACTTCGAAGGCAGAATGCCCTTTCAAAAGGCAGCATGAAATCTGCCCCCAAGAGACTTCCAGCAGCTCCATGCATTGAGAAAAACCACAGTGAAAAAGTTAACAGGAAGCAGAGCCTGGCTTAATCCATCCCAAACTGGCTTCCCTCTGGAGAGACGATCAGAAAGAGAGAAATCTCCCAGCAAAGGTGAGTTAACACTTGGGCTTCCTGACATAATCTCTGGACTCTTGGAAGGGCGTCTTTCGGGGAGATAAAGGCAGCCAAACGCGCAGCACCAACCTTTCCGACAGTGTGGTCTTCACACTGTTGGTTCTGACAAAGGGGGTCAGGGCGTCATCCTTAGAGGCGGCAATGAGGCCGGTGGAGGAGTTGTGACTCAGCGCCCCTCCGCTGCCCAGGGAGATGTCAATGGACTCGCAGCTGGTGTGGAGGCTGCTGACCGACTGGAAGCCCAGGCCGTCCTTGCTAACGGCCGAGGAGCTGCTGGCGTGGGTGCCCCACGTGAGGCTGTTGGAGGGGCCCGAGTGGGCGGAGCCGGGGCTGGAGGCCAGGGGGGACTGGGTGCTGTCTGCGTTCTTACTGTAGAGAGGGCTGCTGCCGCCGCTGCTCAGGACGCCGCTGCCCGAGGGGGACTCTAAGTTACCTTGCTGGCTCAGGGTGGCATGAGGGTTGGAGATGACCACCGAGTTTTTCATGTTTTCGGCTGTGGCGATGGGCACTTGCTTGGTAGGCTTCCCACCAAAGAGTCTGCGAAGAGACAAAGGGTTGCACGGGTTGAACACCCAAAGCCCAGGGGCGCCGGCCCATCAGAGGAGGGCGGGGCACGGGAGCTAGTGAGAGTCCCTGGGGAGGGAGGCGCGGTCCTTTCTACGGCTCAGGGCGCTCCCCTGGGAAAGGCTGCCACACACAGCGGGCCAGGGCACTGGTGGAGCAAAGGCTCCACCTTCAAGTTCCAGGCTGCTGCTGAGACCCTGGATCTACCTGAGCCAAAGGGAGACGGGGAGTAATTTTCTACCGGCCTATCCCTCGCTGGTCCAACATCTTGCTTTCCTTTCTTTCCATAAATAGAGTAACTAGAAAACTGCCCTTGCCCAGGAAACATCTCAAGGGAAAAGAGCTGCCTTAATCACCTTTGTATCCATGACCCCAGGCACAAAGCAGGCACTCCGTTTATGACAGTTCAGCTCCAAATGATTTGGTTTCTTTGATCTCTAAGCAAACATGTAGAATCAAGAACAGGAGGCTAGATCTGGAGGCGGCCTGGGCAATGTATCCTCTCAGATGTATTCTCACATGAAAGCCCAGCCTGAAAGATGTGTCTTTTAGGGCCAGAGAGCTAGTACTGTCCAGTGATACACACAAACCCTGTGGGGTTCACAAGATGTTCGACCAGACACGCTGGATGTGAACCATGCCTCTGTGATAGACACACAGAAATGCCATTGCACGTCATCTCCCCCACTGCTCATGACCACAAATGTGCTGTCAGAACGCAGGGAATGGCACAGACACTCCCCTTTTCCGTTGGCAGAGGGTTCTCTGCTAGGATGGAGGAACTGTCTTAAAGTCAAAGGACAGTACATGCTCTAGAAATGTAACGGCTTTATTCTATCCACTAAAACTGTCATGGAACAGGTATCTCCGAAAAGAGACGATACTACTACATACTATGAGAGGCAGGTTGCCCTTCACCCAGCTAGTCAAAGTGGTGTGAGTTTGACCTCCGACCTCTCCAAACAGTTGTTACAAATCCCAATTGTTGTAAAAATCAATAAACACATAATCAACCCTCACTACAATGTCTGGTGACAGAAGAGGAACACTTTTTGCCTGGTGACAGAGAAAGAACTATCTTGTTGCAGAACCTTGGCTTTAGAGTGCTTACATACTTCCAGTGTCAGGGACCTCACTACTTTATACTCCAAAGGCTAACTGGCTACATTGCCAAGCACTTCCAATTGTTACAAAACCAAAATCTAACCCACCTTCTTCCAACTTTTATGCCTTGCTCCTAATCCTGCTCTGTGTAACTACACAGAAAAAGCCCAATCTTTTGTCTGTTAGTCCTTCAAACCATTTGAAGAGAGCTATCACACTTCACCTAAGACTCCTCTTCTTCATACTAATGCACAACGAGAGTATTCAGAACACCTTAACAATTTAGGAAAGATGTAACTGCTAGGAATGGGCTGAAAGGTGCTCAATTCACAGCCTAAGAAGCTGCATGCATTTTCAAGTATTCTATTACACTAGCCTAAGGGTCTAGTAAAATGCTTTTGTAGTTACTAAAGGAAATCTATAATACCAAAGAGTGAATATTACATATAATACTGGAGGCAAGAAGCAGAGAAAATTTTCATTTACAAGGCAACCTGTTAAAACAACAAAGAGCAGCCCAATAGGACTTTTCCCTGAAAAAATAATCATTACTGAAATTCTAATAATCAAGTCTAGACAAAGAACAGTGAACTGCTGCATTATACCTTTCATGTGGAATGCTTCTTCTGAAGGCTTTGCAAACATTCCCATTCATCCCCAAATATGTACATGTGCACATAATTTTTATTTTTTCACTGCTAAGTTTTCTATCCTTGGACTTACTCTTTCTTATGACAAGAAATTTCCTGAAAAGATAGGATGAACTCTGCTCTATGCAGCTGCAGTTTTAAAGTGGTCCAGTGGATATTATAATGAGATACTATGGAGAGGCAAAAGTTGTATAAATTTGAAAGGAAACTGTTTTTAAAAAGTGAATGATCAATTTTAAGGTACAAATTTCCACCCGTTGTGGAAATGCAGGAAAATGCCTTTTTCAGGTAATAGGAAATCAAATTCTCTTTTTCAGAAACGCTTCTGCTTTGTTTTTTCTTTCTTTGTTTTTTTTTTTAAAGGAAGCTAAAATTTCAGGCACTAATTTGGAATTATGCATGCAGTATAAAAAAGTATGTGGGGGATATTGGACTATTTGGGGAAAAGGTCTGGCCATTATGCCACTGTCTGGCATAATGATGAGGAATCTGAGCCACAGATTAAAATCAAAACTGCTTCCCTTGAGCTCCCCATCCAGATCTAAGGGAGTATTAGGATCTCATCTTCGATGGTAGCTAACTTTTATTGAGTACTTACTATGGGCCAGATGTAGCTACAGAGAGATTAATGGACACAAGAACCCCTAGGTAGGTATCATCATCCCCATTTTACAGATGAGGAAACGGAGGCAGAAGTATTAAGAGAGGTTACATGGTGGCTAATTAAGGTGGACCTAGGATTCAAACCCAGGATGATTGATTCCAGAGGCTTATGTTTTTCATGCCAACATGGGAAAATAATCAGTTGACTGCAGAATTGCTGGCAGCATCCGACCAAACAGCTTTACCCAAGGACTGAAGTGGAGAAAACCAGAGGTGGCTTCAGCTAAGAAAACAGGAAGTTATTAATCCAGGATGCCACTCCACGTATTCCAGTTCCGCTCGGCGCCATTTACCCACTTACCTGCGGAGCGTGGGAGAGGCCACATCAGGGTACTTGGCCCCTGGCTGGAGAGTGGCCTGAGCCGCACTAGACACAGGCTGGGCTGCCGGGTTCACCTTCACTGAGTTACAGGAAGCCACGCTCTCGTTGTCGGATGAGATGCCTTTCTCCTTATCGGTCTGGTTGACCAGACCTGGCAGAGAGCTGCCCAGGGCTGTCTTGGAAGGCTCCCTCAGCTTGGGCACCGGCAGGCCTGCTGACTTGCTACTGATGTTGGAATCTATGCTGCTGGTACTAGACCTGTTCCCAGCCCCATTCCGGCTGGTGGATTTACTGGGCCTTGGCAGACTCCGGTACTGTAAATTTGTCCGGGAGCTGAGAGACAGATACCCGTCATCCTGATTCTGAGCCCCATCCATGCTTGTCTTCCGACCGGTGGACCGACCGACAAGTGCGGACGACTTTGGGATTTTGCCCAGCGTGGCTGACCTGCTGGTGACAGTGGCCCCACTGGCTGTGATCATGGCCAAACCAGCGGCAGAGCCACTCTGCTTCTTGAACCCAAAGCTGTTGGCATTGGCAGTGGCCGTCCTGGAGCTGCCAGGGAGGGGTTTCTTGGATTCATCACCGCTGCTGCGGCCAGCATCTGACGGGGAGCGCTTCACCTGGGAGGCTTTGGGAGACAGCCTTCCTTTCTCAGACACCTTTGCATCATCTGTTTTTCCTAAGAGAGAAATCAGAAAGGTTAGCCTGCACACCAAGAAGCCAGCTCCGCCAGCTCAGACTGTTTAAAATTCTCCCCTCCTCCAAAGAACTAGTTCGCTTTCTCTTGGGGGAAAGCAATCCCCTTGGGAGACAGAGGAAAGAGCTTTTTATAAAGATAATCGTGTCTACAACTGTCACCATGAGCCTTTTAGGAGATGTCAATGGTTTTCCTCATTCGCAAAGCAGTCTAAATTTACTCAGAATAAAGCAAAGCCAGCCAATCACTGATATGTCTGGGAAAGAGATCTTGTGTTTTATTGACCATTCTCCCTCTGTCCATTGAAAAGCTGTCCCTATCATTTTCAAGGGGTACCCCAACCTTCCTGCAAAAACACTGCCCTTGTTTACATACATCCTTAGATCATGGACAACATCAATTCAACACACCAACAGCTCCTACCCACGTGCTCTTGAATAGCCTTCACTGGGTATGTCAGCTCTGACCCAGCTTAAACCAATTCAACGTGTCTCGGCAGTTGAACCATCTTCAGAATTTAAGAGGCTCTCATGCTTACATATCTCCACTTGGAGAAAGGTAAGGATGTGAACCTTTCTGAAAGCTGGCTATGAGCAGGGTCTAAACCCTAAGAAGAAATACCTGTGCATTTTATAGGGATTTAAAAAGTATCACCAAGCCCTCGCTAGAGTGACTGCGGTTCAGGTTTTGAAAATGACAAGTGCCCACGCATGCCTCTGACTCACCAGTTCCTGGGGTCTTGAGCGTGCCTGCCGGGGCAGCCGGCTTCGTCCTCGGCATGGTGATGCCCACCTGAGCTGTCATGCCTCGCCGCCACGAGCCTGTCTGAGAGATGACGGGGTTCTTCTTGCCCGACGTGCTTTTGTCGGACTCGTCAGACACATCAGAAGGATTCCGCCTCCACTTCGACCCCGGCTCCATCTTTATGCCACTGTCTGACCCTCCGTCTGACTTCTTGACATCGTCGCCGGACCACAGGGAATTCCTCTCCACCTGTGAGTGTTTCTCAGCGTCGGTCTGCGAAGGAGACCCTCTGAATCAGTCCTTCTCAAACCCCAGGCTAGAGAGCCCGTCACCCCAGAGCAAAAATGCCCACGCACTGGACAAGTTAAGGGAAAAATAACAGCGGGCTACTTGAAAACGTTTGGGCCTTTGTACTCTGGTTATCTTGTTAGGAAGCCTGATTTGTTGGGTCCAAGGAAAGTAAAGCATACGAATATGTCCTAAAAGGGAGTGAGGGAGGAGAGTAAAAAGAGCCAGAGGAGAAAGAGGGACAGAGCCCCATGGAGGAGGACCAATGGACGGAGCTGTGACAAGAATTCAGCCACCAGCTCCGCCACTTGGCGACGCGCCTCCTCTAGCTCCGGCAGCCTGAGCTCTATCCAGCTCACGGCCTCCCAGCCCATCTCCCTTTGTTCTGCCAGCTCCCGATCACTCCACTGGCAGCCAGATCTCTGGATCTAGCACAGCGCCACAGTCTAACACACCGAGAGTGAGCGACAGAGGGCGGCTGCTAGTTCCCCTCGCATCAGGGAGAGAGAGGGGCTGAGAGGAAGCAAAGCCTCAAAAGCCGCTTCCCTCCCCATCACACCACGCTAAAAGCCAGAGGGTGCCTGCTCCCACCCCAGCTCCATTCACATGCCGCCGCTTGCTCCTCTTGTGGGACTTTGGGCAGACATGGGATATAATTAGCCAGCTTTCTTTGGAAGAGGCCTGACCTGCTGGCCACGGAGCCCAGGAGGGGACAGAAGTGTGACGGTTAATCATTTGCTGCAGGTGAAAGCCATAACTCGCTCACCAGAAAGCTTTGGGGGCCTCCCTAGGGGCTGGGGCCAGTCTGAGGAGATTTCAGCAGGGAGAAGCAGTGCAGTGAATGGGGAAGGGTGGTCCGCAACACTTTAGGGCGGCTCCCCTGCGATACAGGTCCCGTATTTGCTGTACTTAACTACCGAGAGTGGGCAACATCAACAAGGTAGGAAATCAAAATGACCCCCTGGCAAGAATCTGGCCTGATGCTTGTCACTCGAGATTAGTACCGATGGCTTCCTGCATGGAATACGCTGGCTGAGTGGGAGCAAAGATACATACAGAGACAAGCAGTCCAAGTTCAATCGCCTCTCTAGCGCCACCACAGCCTCCCCCCTCTCCCTCAGCCACCTCACGGGTGCCTTCAGTTGTTTGGTCATTCCTCAAACATTTCCACGAGGTACTAGGCATAGAGAGAGGAGGAGGACAGAAACACTCCTGGGCTGCAAGAAGCTCATCGTTCAGCTGCGGCAAAGGACAGAGACAGAGGCGTCCCCACAGCAGGCACGCAATCAGGCTTGGTGAGGACATGAACACATCGGTCGGCGAACACATGCTTCTCGAGCTACAGCACACTTTAACAAAACGACCTCATCCGATCCCGACCGCTATCTGGTCAAGGAGGGTGAGCAGGTAAGTAGAACTGCCTTCATCTCAGTTTTACAGATAAGTGGAAACTCACGGTACTTGCTCCATGTCCCAACTACACCAGCCCGTGTTCCTCCCTCTAAACCTCCCAGTGTATTCATTCAACCAGAATTTCCTCCACGCCTATGGTTTGCTGGGCACTATGGTGAGTCTGAGGATCTGTGAGTAAGATTGGTTCCCATCCCTTCTGAAGTTTACGGTCCAGTGAAAGAGGCAGGGATTGGAAATACAAGACAAATAAATGGAAAAGGACAAGGAGTCTGAGAGAGAATTACAGGCAGTGATGTAATTTAGATTATGATGATGGGGGTAAGGGACAGTGGTCTGGTAAGGCCTTTTTGAAGAAGTGTCCTAAAGGATGAGCAGAAACTTACCGAGAGAAGAGTTTAGGGAAGAGCATGCCAGGTAGAGGGAAGAGTTATGTGCAAAGGCCCTGAGGCAGAAAATATCTTGGCTTTGGAAACATTCACTCAACAAATATTTACCCGGTACCACTGTGTGCCAAGCAAGCTTTTGGGTACTGGGAATACTACAATGAATGAGAACAAAATATCAATACAAATCATTAACCTCCTGGAGCTTATGTTCAAGTACATTCTAACACATCCTTTTACACTCTAAGAGGTACTGAAAACTTAGCACATACCACATCCTGGGGTACTGGATTAATTATTCTTTTAATGTTCCTATACCTTATTTTTCCTGATCAAATTACAGTGATGCTAATAGTAGGAGCAGTAACAATTAAAGTTTACTAAGCATTTACTATGTGCTAGGCACTGGGCTAAAGTGCTTTACATGTACCATTTAATTTAATCTTCACCAGAAACCTATGAGGAAGTTATAGTTCGTAGTCTCAGTTTTACATGAGAACACTGAGGCACAGAGTGGAAAAGAAAATTGCCCAAGATCACACAGTGCAAGGATTCCGGGGAGCCTAAGTGCGGAGCCCATATTTTAGCCATCATGCCATGCTGCCTTCCTGGAGGACAAGTCCAAGGACTTGAGGATGCTGCATGTCCAGGGGCACCTAACATAACACCTACACCCAGTAGATTCTCCTTCCATCCTGGCTGGCTGGTGGTTCCCCAGCTCCAATTCTGGAGCAGTTCCAGCCTAGCCTCTGGGTGGGACCTCCAGAACTGATTCCACCCCAGTGGCAGAGAGAGTGCACACATCCATGGTCTGGGACTACAACTGAATCCCCCTCTGGAGAGAACAATCATCCAACCATCACAGCCCCACAATGTGGTCCAGGGTGGCCGGCTTCCCAGCTGCTCTCGGCACAGCGGCCTCTGCTCCGGGATTTATACTGGCTGTGAGTTCACATCTCCTTCGCAAACCCCTGCTGAGCTGTGTGCCAGATCATGTGGTGGCACCAGGAGGGATTAAAAGATGAAGAAGGGCCAGCCTCTCTGCTCCCAGAGCTTACAACAGGAGGGCCAGCAGGACGGCCACATGGGATGTACAAAGAGCTGCACCCTCCCCTTTGCCAGCTGTTCCCATCTCAAGTGGTACCTCCTTTCTGTGGATTTTCCTACTGCCCCTACCTGCAAGCCCACTTACTCATTCAGCATCCAAGAGGGAAGGCAGGGAAATGGCCACACTCAAGGAGGAAGAGGGCCTGGAAGATGGGAGAGTTCTCCCCTGTGGGCCCAGGTTCCCCAGAGACTGAAGAGGGGAAGCCAGTCTTCTGAGAGCGAGAGGATGGAACCAAGGCGCTGAGGAGCGAGGAGGTGCAGCCGTGGGGCGGGAGGTGGAGGGAAGAGCATGGGCTTGGGGTCGGACAGACTTGAGGTCAAGTACTAGGTGCTGCAACTGCCTCCTGTGCTGTGTGTGACCCCGAAGGAAGCGGCTGAGCTTCTTTGAGATTGTTACCTTGTGCGTGAAACAAGGGTGATAACAGACAGGTGTCTCAGAGAGCTGACGGTGGGCGCAATGAGCTCAATGTGGAGGGACTCAATTTTAACAGTGGCTCTTTTGTCACCAACTGTCCCCCCTCTGAAAATCTCCGGCACTTTAGCATTTAATCTATTTCTGCCTTGCATTAAGGTGAACAGGGTACTTGTCTTTTGTGCTCTTAGGCCACAAGCCTCTAAGAAGCCAGAGACACTGCCCTCTTCAAGCCCACACCATCCCCTGCAGATTGAGATGCTACACTGGCTAAAGTTGGAGTCCCAGTAATAACAGAAATTAGGATCGGCGTCAGCATCATCACCTGCCGCCTTTCTTACTGGGCACTGGGTGCCTCCGCACACATTATTAGCTCATCTAATCCTCTCAACTTGCACTTTTATCCGTATTTGACAGACAAGGAAAGCACAGGTGTGAAGAGGAAAGGTAACTTGCATCAAGTCAGGAGCAGCAGGACCCAGCAGGTGGCAGAAGGGGTGCCCTACCCACACCCCAGCCAAACCCTATCCTTACGTCCAGACCATCATTCAGAGAGCATCCAGAGAGCTCCAGGATTACTCAGGGTCACACAGGACAGGAATCCTTGCCACAGGATTCAGAATTTTGTTTCCTTCAGTAGCAAAAAGTAAACTCACATGGAATTACCATTTTTTCCCCTTGTATATTTTTTTAAAATTTCAAAGGCAGTGAAAATGAGAGGAATCTTGACATATGCCTTTTTTTGTACCTTGGCACCTGGAATGGAACCTTCCACAGACTGAGAGAAAATGCTGAGTCACAAGGACAGGAAGAGATAGATGAAAGGGATGTGGGGAAGTGATGTTCACGTATGAAAGTCTTCTGCCACCAACACACTGTCCTAAAAACAAAATGCTGCAAAACATAAGATGAAATGCTCTGACACTACAGAGAAAGGACATGAATAACAGTCAACTTTTGGTTCCTGACATGAATGGAGGAGAAAAGCAGAGGGATAGGTAATATAGAGGAAGGAAGGAAGGAAGGAAAGGGAAAAAGGAAATGGAAAGGAAAGGAAAGAAACTATACGAACTGTCTGAGCAACTATTGAGGATTAGGCTCTGAGGGAATTCCCTGGAGGTCCGGTGGTTAGGACTCAGCGCTTTCAACTGCCGAGGGCTGGGGTTCAACCCCTGGCCGGGGAACTAAGATCCCGTAAGCAGAGTGGCACAGCCAGAACAAAAAAAAAAAAGAAAAAGAAAAAAGAAAAACCGAATTAGGCTCATTTATCTGAAAGCATGTTCAGATAAAGAATGTCCACATCGCTCTCACACTCACCCTTCCAGATAAGCCTAGTTACCGTGATTTTATGTAATCACGGGGAGGCAGAGGCTTGGAGAGGTTGAGCTTATCCAAGGATGCCACAGAGCTAGGAGCTCAACCCTGACTTTAAAGGCCGTACCTTTTCCCTGACACTGCAGCCAGACTCACCGGCTCTCCCGGAGAAAGTTGGGCAAGAGGCTGTCAGACCCCAGGCAGGGAGATGCTTTGCCCAGCACACTGAGAAGCAGTGAGCAGAGGCCGATGCTGGATATCTGGGCACGGGTGCCCCATCGAAGACCCTCCCCGTGCTCCTCAACATCCTTGAGGAAACAGTCACTCACAGACAAAGGGGACTTCCATCCCCCAAGGATCGCTCCTCTGTTACCGGCTGCCGCCTCTCTCAAGCAGCTAAACGAGGCTGTTCCTTAGGCTTCCAGACGATAGCTCCCCTGTTCCTTAGATGTACTTCCTTTTGGCTGGTCTTCAGAGGCTTTTCAAATATGAAAACTTAGGCAGGCAACCTGTCTTCAACCTGCTTTCCCAGTGGACACACTGGGCTACTTCTTCTTGCCTTTCCATGCCTCGCCCGGGATGCTTTGTGCTGCCCATTTGTCCAGGGAAACCCATGTGTGACGGGAACCTGAATGAGCCCTGGGGAGGATGGCAGTGTACACCTTCCCGCTGCCTGACGCTGCTCCGAGAGGAGTAATGGCCCTTAGCCTTCCTCAGAGTGCTACAGGGGAGGGAGGGGAGAAGGCTGCAGTTTATGTGGATTCAGATACTTGGAGATGCTCCCTGGACAGGAACAAAGGAATGCCAAAGAAACCATCTCAGCAGGAATCTTTGTAACTATGGGTGCAAGTCTACATTTATTTTATTCCAAGACCTACTTGCTTAATTTTTATTTAAATATTTTAAACTCAGGTAGTTGTAGAGCAAAAAACAACCCAATAAATAGTAAACTCTTTACAACCCTTGACGTTATCTTTCTGATCTTGGTCAAAAGACATGCTTGTGTAATATTCTTGAAGCTTTTCTGATGTGACATTTGCTAGATGAAAGCAAAGAGCTGGTCAAGGAGGAGGAGGGGGGCCTTGACATTAACCAAATTCAAATGTATCATTTGTAAATCCCAGATGTTTACTCTGTATCAATGTGGAAAACAGATTCTAACCCCAGGTTTGTGGGAAGGGAACAAAGACAAGGAGACTGTTCCAACAGTGTTTTGTTGGCTCAGTGAGCATTTTAGGAGCAAGCTTCTTCCTACCTTGCAAGTAAACAAGAGAGAAACCTACTGATTTACAGATCTCTCTCTCCTCTCTGTCTCCGTCTGTCTCTCCTTCTCTCTTAGTTCCCCAGCTCCGTATCTAAGAACTGTCTAGAAGCTTCGTTGTTGTTACTTTGAAATTAAAATGAGTCTCAGAAAAAAACAAAAATTAGTGTCCACAAGGAAAGGAAAACGGTGGATATCTTTTTTTTTGGCTGTGCCCCACGACATGCAGGATCTTAGTTCCCCGACCAGGGAATGAACCTGGGCCATGGCAGTGAAAGATCAAGTCCTAACCACTGGACTGCCAGGGAAGTCCCGGAAACTGTGGATATTATAACATTTGGCAAGTGGTAGGGACACAGTCTGGCTGGGTGTTTCTAACTTGTGTCTAATAACTAATTAAACAGTGATCAGTTGGTGGTGTGGCTTAGGTTTTTTGGGTTGTTTTTAATTAACTTTTTAAAAATTGAGGTATAACATTCATATACTGAATGTACAATCTTAAGTATATAATTGGAAGAAATTTTCTGAAATTAACGTATATAACTACCCCCCAGATCAAGATATGGCACATTATCAGTACCCCCCAAATCTCTGGGCTCCCTTCATTTGGGTAGTTTTTTTTCCGTTAACCGCCACAACCCACCCTTGTTTGCCAATGATAATTAGAAATTCAGGCTAAAAATGAAAACTCAAGAAGTCATAGGCAATCCCAGAGGCAACACCTAATAGATTTCATCAGGCAGTCTGTGTTTACATTTCTGTGGCACAGAATTAATCCCACACTCTGACACATCCTTCATTTAGCCCTCTCCTCAAAGAAAAAGATACCTTTGAAAGCAAAGAGATTCCCAAAGCAGCTCCTATCTGTCCAGAGTGAGAAAGCGGAGAAAGGAAGCGGATGTGAAAGGAAGGGAGTGAAAGAAGGGGCTGTGTCAGCTCTGCCCTCAAAAGGTCCCTCTGGGAGACTCCGTCCCCATCAGACCTTCACAGGGGTTCACCCGAGGCAGCGGGCCCCACTGGTGGGAGGGACTCATCATGAAAAGGATTGCAGTCCGTACATGCCAGTGCCACCGTGGTTGACCAGTCCTCGTGCCGATCTGTCCCAGCGTGGGGACTGGTGGTGAGGATGGCACCTCGCTTGTCCGCTAGTAAAATGGGCTTATGAGAACCAACCCCTCTGACCACTAAGGGATTCTATGAGGGGAAGCAAACACACCTGCACAAAACTGCTTTGGAAGCACTGCATCTGAAACACTAAATCAGAGAGTTTAAAGCAGGGGTTGGAAACTCAAGTGCCTCGGGACAGGCAGGTATTTGAAGGGTGTAGCTAGCTGGTTGGCACACAGTGGCGTGGGCGCCCTGTCCAAAGGCGGGGACACCTGGACATCAGATGGTTGTGGAGAATATAGACTCAGGAAGGCAATATCTTCTGATTTTTCAAGAGAAACCAGAAGCTCACTATCATGTGAAATGATGAACTTGAAGAAACTTGACATGCAATCCCATTTAAAAGAAGAGTGATATTGTGGGCCAAATACAATACACTGGCAGGAGGATATGACCCACAGATCTGTTGGGACGTACTGGTCTTCCAGCCCAGGCTTCTTAACTTTGTTCCCACCCCGGCACTCTCGAGGGATCAGACAAATGCCAGGGACACGCACTCCAGACTAAGAACAACGGCCAGTGGAGTCCAACATTCTTTTTTTTTTTTTTTACAAATAGATGATGAAACTGAGGTCCGGGAAGGAAACAGGATTTGCCAAGGCCACCACAGTGAGAGCGGTGAGTCTCCCCTCTCCCGTTTAGCGTACCCCGATACTGGACACCCCCCTCTCCCTGCAGGTAGAGGACAGAGTCAAGATATAAGAGCACAGGCATCAAGCAGGAGGTCGGGCCTCATCTCACGGACCTGGAGATTCTGCGCAACCCAAACAGCCCCCTTGGCCCACAAGCCCAAGGCTCTCTGCTGGCAGGGGCCCTGGGAGGGACCCTGCTCCTTACCTGGACATCCAGGCTCTTACGCGAGGAGGCAGGCGTGTTGGCATAGGAGCCGATGGAGGAGCTGGTGATGTCATCCGTGCTGAGGTTGTCTATGGTGTCGCTGATACCGCTGCTGACGGAGCTGCTGTCATCCCAGCTGCCAAGACAAACACAGCCTGAGCACCGAGACCTCACACTGCGCCAGCTCAGCAGCGTCTGACGATACAGACAAGCGTGTACCATCCCCGAAGGCTCCTGTGTCACAAAGCCCCAGACAGAGCTCCTTTGCCTCTGACGTGACTCATCTTCAAGGGTGCCATCCATCCGTTTCGTCTGGCAGCTGGGTGAAGTGGCTGATGTGTACCTTCCCCCGAAGGGTGGGCACCTCCCTGAGCAGACGTGGCCGAACACCTACACCCTGCCTACCCCATCCTCAGCTTCATCTCGGGAACTTCAGAGAGGCCCAGGGCTACCTGCCAGGCCTAGAGCCAGCGGAGGAGCAGGGGTTTGGGGGCTGGAGCTGAAAGCGGGGCAGAGAGAGAGACAGCAGTGGCACCCTCCCTGGGGCTCAGAGCGGGAGAAAGAACTGCTATGTGAATTCCCTGGACTCCACTCCTGGACCAAAAAAAGCCAAGGGAAGGAAAGTGCAAAAGTCAGCAAAACCCACCAACTCCATTGGCAGTTCTAACTCTAATAATATCCTAGGATGCATCGAAAATAGAGTCCATTTCTCAACCCTCAACTCCATCGAGACCATTGTCCCCCACTATTCAAGTCAAACCTCCAAGCAATAATTCTTCTTTTTTCTTCTGCCTCCTGCTTCCCAACACCAAGACATTCAGTCCACCCCCGGGTCCGCCCGCCTCTGCTTGCAGAATCTCTCCCAGTGTGCACGGCCCTCCCCGCCCCTGCGCCCTGCGGTTCCAGCTGCTTAGCTCTGCCTAGGTGACTGCCAACAGGCCGGCTGCGCTCCGTGCTCCTCATCTGCTCCCAGACCACCTCTTCTCCCCACAGCAGCCAGAATGATCTTTGTGAAACAGAAATCAGATCTATTGCTCCACTGCTTCAGACCCTCCAGTGGCTTCTCAGGGACCCAAACTCTGTACTCTGGCCCTCAAGACCCTGTGATCCAGCCTCCCCGTCCAGTCCTGTCTTGGGCCCCCCTCCATCGCTCACTGGCTCTGGGTGTTCGTGTTCAAGGCTTTGCATTTACTGTACCTCTTCTTGGTCACCTGTCCCTTCTTCCTTCTCACTTGAAGAGTCACCTCCCCAGAAAGGCCTTCCCTGGTTCTTCTATCTGCAGTGCCACCTCCACCCCCCGCCCAGCCAGCATCAAGCTGGTTGCATTTTCTCATTTGTTTGGTTGCAGGGTGGCAGATACACAGCAGGTGCTCAATAAATACTTGCTGATTTAGACACATGGGAGTGGGAAGTTGAGGAGGCTATAAAGTAAGCTTCCAGCATCAATGTAACACTGCTCTACTTGATCGAGTGACAAAAGGTAAGTATTATTGTTTTTCTATTGTACAGGTGGAGAAACTGAGGCTTAGAAAGGTAAGACGCCTTGCACAAGGTCAGACTGTAAGAGGTGGAGCAGAACCTGGGTCCAGCTGCCCCAGCTTCAGAGCCACCCTCTTTTTTTTTTTTTTAAATAAATTTATTTATTTATTTTTGGCTGCACTGGGTCTTCGTTGCTGCACGCGGGCTTTCTCTAGTTGGGCGAGCAGGGGCTGCTCTTCACTGCCGTGTGCGGGCTTCTCATTGCGGTGGCTTCTCTTGTTGCGGAGCATGGGCTCTAAGCGTGTGGGCTTCAGTAGTTGTGGCTCGCAGGCTCTAGAGCACAGGCTCAGTAGTTGTGGTGCACGGGCTCTAGAGCACAAGCTCAGCAGTTGTGGCTCATGGGCTCTAGAGTGCAGGCTCTGTAGTTGTGGTGCATGGGCTTAGTTGCTCCGTGGCATGTGGGATCTTCCTGGACCAGGGATCAAACCCGTGTCCCCTGCACTGGCAGGTGAATTCTTAACCACTGCGCCAACAGGGAAGTCCCAGAGCCACCCTCTTTACTGTGATGCCAGACGGCTCTCTATTACATCAATTTTCAGTGCACACGGGCATACGACACGGCCCACTTCCCCAGGAGGAAGCCCAGGTTCAGGAGGCTAGCACATCCCAGAGCAGGAGTGGCAGGGTCAGTATCTACACCCGGGGCTGTATGATGATGAAGTATTGACTTAACCACGTTACTCCACCACTCAGCCCTCCACAGTGAGCTGTGCCTCACCGAAAGGCCTGCACAGTGGCAGCCTGATGCCTCAGAAACGCCAGTGTCAGAACAATTCCACTCCTGGGTATACATCCGAAAAAACAAAAACACTAATTCGAAAAGATACATGCATCCCAATGTTCACAGCAGCATTGTTTATAATTGTCAAGATAAGGAAGCAACCTAAGTGTCCATCAACAGATGAATGGATAAAGATGTGGTATGTACATACAATGGAATATTACTCAGTCATAAAAAAGAATGAAATTTTGCAATTTGCAACAACATGGATGGACTTAGAGGGCATTATGCTTAGTAAAATAAGTCAGGCAGAAAAAGAGAAATACTATATGATAGCACCTACATGTAGAATCTAAAAAAATACAACAAACTAGGGAATATAACAGAAACAGACTCACAGAACAAACGAGTGGTCACCAGTGGGGAGATGGAAGAAGCAAGGGGCAAGATGGGGTAGGGGATTAGAAGGTACAAACTACTATGTACGAAATATATAAGCTGCAAGGATATATTGTGTAGCACAGGGAGTACAGCCAATATTTTATAATAACTATAAATGGAGTATAACCTTTAAAAATTGTGAATCACTATGCTGCACATCTGAAACAAATAATATTGTACATCAACTATATCTCGAAAAAACAAACCAAAAAAACCAAACAACAAAAAAGAAATGCCAATATCTGAGATTTAGAAAGCCAGGAGCTCCCCATACTCCCCCCAAGTAATCAAAAGGAAGTTTCAGTTTGTTCCACCAGCTTGTAGGATGCCTGTCTGAGCTCTGCTGATCAGACAGGAAGATGAGGCTTAGTGCAAACCTGTTTTCATCACCTTTCCCTTCAGCCCATCAATTTGGTTTCCTAAAGCCCACCTGGAGGGTCCCACATAAGTGCAGGGGAAACATGCGAAGGTGGTTCTCAAGTAGGGAGGATAAAGGCAGGAAGTGTGAGGGCTCAGGAGGGGGACTTGGGATGAATTCACAGGGCCTGCAGCATCCCGCAGCTCTGGGTCTTAGCCGACCTCCCTCCTGTGATTCCACTGCTTTGGCCTGGGCTCCATCCGGTTCCGAATCCTCCTTTAAGGACTTCTCCAAATACTCTGGCCCACCCTCACAATCCCCTCCTCTGAATTCCCACAGTCTTCCGCATTTGGGTTCATTCTATACACTCCTGCCGTTTTCTAGTTGTTCTCCATATGACGGTCTGTCCTACTTTCCAAGTATATGCAGGGGTCTGCTTAGTGATAGTGACAAGTGCATCCCAGGCGTCAGGCATCATGCCAGGTGCTTCCGATACATCACTTACTTCTCCACTCTTCATATCACACCTGTAAGGGACCTATTATCCTCCCCAGTTGACAAATGAAGAGATCAAGGCTGAAAGAACAAGTATTTTGCCCAGTGCCGTTCAGTCCACTTTGGAATTGGGTTTAAGACGCTGAATTGTCTAATTTCAGCACATGCGCTCCCTCTGGCCTGCATCATCCGATTTTTCACAACAGCCGTTGGCTGAGCACTTGCCAACGTGCCAACTCTTCAGTATCTGCACGTATTCTCAGCAACGCTCCTACTCCCTCACAGGTGGCCTTGCTTCCTAATGAGGAAACAGGCTGTGACAGCTGCCGTCCAGGGCTCTCTGCAGATGCATGGCAGAGCTGGCAGTGAAACCCTCCCTGACCCTGAAGCCCACCTCCAGAGCAGTGCTGCCACAGCAATGCCAGCCTCACATCAACTCCATCTCCAGGCACACAGTATGTGTTTATTAAACACCTCCTGACTGAACTCACGTACAGGAGAGACAGGCAGGGCAAGTTCTGATGCAAACGCAGCCCCAGCAGTGGATTCTGAGCCCGGCTCCCTCCCACTTCAGCCTCTGACAAGTCACTACTTCCTTGCCTCAGTTGCCTTATGGGTGACACATGAATGACACCACCTAGGCTGGCAACTGTGGAAGGCTCTGCTGGGAAAAGGGTGACATAACAGACGGGAAAGGACTCTAATCCACTCTCATGATGAAAAGAAAATCCCATGAGTCTTTAATTGCATCTGCTCTCTGGGGTTAGCAATTTAACGTATCTAAAATTTCCTATAATCCAACGAAGAAGAAAGAGGACAGCCAGGAGACAAGTGGGGCTGGAGGGGAGGAAGGAGGGAACTTAGTAACAAATGCCCATGAATCCAAGCCCCAGATTTTTTTGCTTTGAAATTGTACCCGCTCTTCCTCTGTGGCCTTTCAACGCTGAGAGGCTGTTGCAGAGGGGCATGTGGCACTTATCACACACACGATTCTTCCCACGTCGGTGCCCAGAGCATCATGCGGCTATGATGAAATTACAGGAAGTCCTTGAAACTGAGCTGGCCCAGAAGGGGCGAACCAATGATCTACCCCACAGAAGAGTGGAGTGGGGAAATTAAGGAGGAGGATGAAGGAGCAGTGACACAAGGGAAGTCCATGCTGAACAAGAGCGGCCTTGGTGTCCCCCAGGGCTGTCTGTGTGCCAGAAACCAGAGCTGTCCCCACACTTGGAAAACCAGCCATGTCTCCCTCACTTCTGGATCTTTGGGGACATTGGCGGATCTATCTAGATATAAAATCACTTAGCTCCGACTTGTCCTTTCCCTAAAATTCAGGGTATTATAAACGGTCATGAGCCACCAAGATCAAGGTCAGTGAGTTCCAAGAAGCATCCTAAGGAAAACTAGGTCCATAAGATGCTCTGTGATAACAATGTGGTCCCAACAAGAGAATGTGGGGTATGCCAGCCCCCTCTTAGAGATTCACGTTGTCCATGAACTTCTTCACAGTTACAAAGTGCTGGCACGAGCTCTTTAATTTTGCCTAAAATAGCACTCCCCCCACAGGAGATGTTGAAAATGACACACAGCTCTGGAAGAAATGCAAAGGAAGCCTAGAGCTGCCTCGGACCCACTGGCCCCTTCATCCTTACCTGCCTTAGAAGGCAGTTAGCACAGAGGCAGGGAAGCAGAGGTAAGAGGAATGACATCACCTGAGCTCCTGCATCCAGTCAGACCAGAAGCCAGAAGCCACTTCTGGGAGACCAAACAGTGAGAACTAATAAAATTCTTTTCTTTTGCTTAAAACTAGTTTGCTTAGGTTTTTGTCACTCGGTATACTTGTGCTAACTAATGGGGAATTGCAATTTGTTTCTAAAACGACTCCAGACATGTGGTTGAGAGTCAGACAGGAAAAATGTGGAAAGCATGCAGAATTCATTCAGGCAGTAAGAACATTAGTTGAATCCAATCAAGTGGCAAAGGAAATTAGGTACAACCTGGGATGGGGTACAAGTCTACTGACCCAAGTCGGGCGATAAATGTTGAAAGAGGTTACAAAACATGATTATGACTCAAACTTGAAAGAAACCCAGAGGATTTGTGTTTGCAGTGAGGTGAAACAAAATTCCAGGTAAGAGGCTCCAGGGACCCAGATGACACGGCAGAAAGAACTACAGTGTACTCAGCCACGGCTCCAGAACATTCATTCCAGAATATGATTTGACCATTCCTGCATCCTGCTCTTGAATCTGATTGAGAAAAATCACATGATGGTTCTGAGCCCACCTGAGAGGATAAACTTCCTCCCCCCAGTTGGGAGTAAGTGACTTTAAATCCTGGGAAAGTTTCAAAAAGATGTAGGGAGATAATGAAATAAATCCTACTATTAATACTTAAGTTTAGAGTGAAAGCTTTGTGATCACTGCGGTAATCTCTATATGTTTATAATATTTTAAAAAATATACAGCCTATTAGAGAATCTAAAAAGAATAGTCTTGTGGTTCGAACCTAAATGAGTACTGAGTTTTGATTTGAGATTTTTAAGATGAAAGATTTAAAAATTGGATTCAGACTGTAAAAAGAATTGAAGTGTTTTGCACAAACTGAAGCTATAAATGTCATAAATTATGTGATTTGCAAGGGTTGTTTAAGTGCTTAGAAAGATTTTGCTTGTTAGGCTGCTAAAGTCTACCCCATCCAACATTTGGAGAGCATGAGGAAACCAGGTATGTTAAGTTTACGAATGCAATCTGAAATATTTAAGGAGGGAAGTCCCTGGTGGTCCAGTAGTTAGGACCTGGCGTTCTCACTGCTGGGGGCCTGGGTTCGATCCCTGGTCGGGGAACTAAGATCCCACAAACCTCGTGGTGCAGCAAAAAATAAATAAAATAAAATAAAATAAAATATTTAAGGAAACTTAATTATCCAAGTTTGCAAACAGTACTAATTAAATTCAAGTCTGAATTAATAATGTACTAATCAAATAACAAGTGGAAACGTTCTTAATGTATACAAAAATACTTGACTTACAGATAAGATTTATAAGAAAACATAGGTTTCAAAATTAAAGCTTCAACAGTTGAATAGTAAAACCTAATTAATTCTAAGACATTCTTTTTGGGTACAAAAGTGTTCCTCAGACATTTAGAAAAATACTAAAGCAGATTTCATTTTGTGAGTGAATGAATGATTTTTGTATGAACGACCAGAAGAATAAATGAACACAAGACAGCATCTATTCTCTTCACCAGTTCTTCCCGCTCCACTTCACCTTCACTCTATATTGTAAGACTGCCAAGACTACTCCAAAAGTCTTAGTGGAAACAGCACTGTTCAACAGCCTTGGGAAACAAGCAGAAGAACTCTGGGGCCTCCTCCTGCCCCGGGTTCTGTCATAGGAAACTAAAAGGGACGTGGGGCCCACAGCTTGGCTGGTTCCCGTCTTTTTTTTTAAATTTCAAAACAGCATATGATGTTTATGCCCTATAAATTCTTTGGCTGGGACATCTAGAGAAATGGCAAGAAGATGCTTCCATTGACTCCTCAGAACCATCAAACACAAAAAGATCATTTCCCCTCCAGATCACAGCCATGTCCCTTTTTCTCTCCTCAATGAAAGGTCCTCCACTGGTGGTCATGTCAGGGCACAACTGCAGTTATAAGTGATCAGATTAGAAGATGATCTTCACCTATTTTTGCCAGTGGGTGGGCGGAAAGAATTCCACCAAACATTTGCTATTTTTCTTCCAGACTCCTAAACTCAGTGTTTTTGAGTCCCGAGCCAGGGGCCTTGAATTCATTTTGTTCATCTCACCCCGTCAGCCAGCACCCTCTATGTGCCAGGTACCACGTGAGGTTCCGGGGGGGTACAGTGATGACTCAGTTGTCCCCACCCTTGACGGCAAAGCCGGTAGATGTGACAGACAAGAACACATAGCTCAGACACAAGGGAAAATGTAAAATGGGAAGGTCAGCAAAGGAAACTGCACTGGTTTCAGACATTTCTACAGCCTTCAATAGCCCCTCAAACCACCAGCCAAGTGCCGGCACAAGGCAATAGACGGCAGCATGCCAAAGCCCAGGCCCACTGGTGCTCTTTGCTATGCTGCTCTCTCCTTCAAGGCTTGGAAGTGGCAAAGCCAAGGAGCCAGGAGAGCCAGGCCCTGGCCCCAGCCCTCCCCTCTAATAGAACTCCCCTCTAATAGAACTGCTTCCTATTAGAGTCTGGACATGTCACTTACTCTTAGTTCCCAGTTTCATGAGGGAGGTGGATGCAGCCATCCCAGAGGTGCTTTCTAACTGCCATCCTGGGAGTTTAAGCTCAGAGAAAAGCTAGTAGAGGCAAAGGGTCACTGAAGGTCCCCACTGGTCAGAGCATTTCCTCTCATTCAGTAAAAGCTGCCAAAGAAGTAACTGCACTTCCTAGTTTCTGGGCTTCTTCGTTGCTGATTTCACCCCTTAAATGATTATCTTTAAAGCCCACACTGAGTCTTTTAAATATTTGGAATAGGTGCCAATATCTTATACATGGGAGATGATTACTCAGCCCTGAGTTGTAACTGCTCTCTTTAGACAGACATGTGCTTTCCCATTTGACTCAACCCCCCATCTGAGCCTTTGCACTCACATATGCTACCTGACTGACCCTGCAATTTGAGTTTGAGACCCTCCTACAGAGGCATTACAACCCAATCCACAATAGAGGTCCTCCATGAGACCACACTGTTTATCCACAAAGAAATAAGATGCAATCTTACCTAATACTTAAAGCCACCATTGGCGGTGTTTACCAAATGCCAGGCACTGTACTAGGCATGATACATGGATTATTCCACCTCCCATTTTCCACTGGATGAACCGAGGCTAAGAGCCCAGAGCTCATCAGGATAGGACTCAACCAGGGTCTAATGCCTCTCATCAGAAAGAGAGTACATGTAGGTCAGCTTCAAAGTCTCTGTCTGCTAACCAGCCGAATCTCAAAAGAACCTCGACTGGCTGACAGCAACCAAGTATAATATCAATGAGACCCCATGTTGGCCAAGACACAGTATTTTAACCAGAGCCAAGGCTCTCCAAAGTGACCAGAAAATCCATTAAAAAATGGAAAGGCCCATAAGACAAGGAGATCCAGTTTCAGAGTCTTACAGGAGATTCTGACATCACTATGTCAGGAATTCAAATGCCACTCAGAGGGCTTAAAGCACAATTTTAACAGCCCAAACACAAGCTATCTGCTATGAAAAACGCAGGTGAAAGAATCATAAATTACTCCAGCCTCTCACACTCCCTGTTTTCCTCACTGTTCTAGGGAGTTAGCATTCCATACAACCAAGGAAGAGTAACCTGCTTTCACCAGACCCTCCTGAGAAATCACCTCTACTTTGGACAAATTTTTAATATTGAGCTCTTCTGGGGAGTATCTTGATATATCAGGAATCTGTAATGGTTCTGAATTAATGTGATACTATATTTACAACTTCATCTTCCATGAAATAAAAAGGCAAAACCGAATCCCAAGGTTAGAGGGATGATTAAACAGATTTTTCCACTAGGATTTACACGCCCAGGCATGAGGAATCCTGGCTTTCAGCAAAAGACTCTGAGGAGTTACTGAAGGATCTGGAGGGTCATTACACTTTCCAAATGGACTCCCTGTGAGATAATGTTGTTTATGCAAGGGAAAGGCATGCTTAAATGATGTTGTGAAAAAAATCAGATTGCAGATAAATATTAGTTCTCTGCTCACTAATAAACCACAGCAGGTGAGCAGAGATGAAGTACTGTAACTCTGGTTCTCAAAAGCAGCCTCCACAAAGCAATGGGTCCTAATCCCCTCTCCCCCAAAACCCCAAAGACTGGGTCTACTTCCAGAAGGCCCTCACCGTTCTCAGAAACAGTCTGGACAGCCCCTGCCCCCGTCTCTGCCTCTCTCCTGGTGACTAAGCCCACACTATAGAGCCACCCAGGGCTGTGCCCCGGCCTTACCTGCTCACTTTTCCAGTTCTGCTCCAGAATCACAGCAGAGCTCATTTCCAGGGCCCTGTGCCCCCCACCAGACAGCTGTATTCACTTGCAAAAGCCCAGACTGGTGGAACTTGTTTTCTGGCTATTGTTCAAGGCAATTGTTCCTGTGAAACCCCAGGGCCCAGCGGAATGAGATCCTTTGGTGTGGATGAGTGAGCAAGCCCAACCAGGGCTTAGCAGCAACCCCTGGGGAAGGGAAAAGGTTTGGCTACCTCCATTTCCCACCAGACAGGTATGTTAACTATTTCCTCCCCAGGAGATTTTCTCAGGGGCATCACCTCCTCCGAACGCTGCCGGAGCCTATTAAGAAAATCGACCTTCAAAGAATGCAGCAGGACTCCTGCAGAAACCTACCTTTCGCTGCCTACCTGAGAATGATAAGGGCCAACTTTAATTGACGTTTAAAGCTGTGCCAGACTCCATGCTAATTATATTACTTGCATTCTTTCATTTAATCCGCCCAACTCTATGATAAAAATAATAACTATTATTGACGGCTTACTTATATTTTCTCCTAGGTACCATGAGATAGAGACTAATTCTATACCCATTCTAGAGATGAGACAACTAACGCTTGGAAAGAAAGGCCCAAAGGTCATACAACTAGGAACTGTTGAAGCTGGGATTCACACACAGATCCAAGAGCGTTCAACCACCTCATTTATTTATTCATTTGACACATTTTCATGAACACCTACATGTGTATTAAAAGGACTTTAAAGTTTTCCACATGAAAAAAAAGATAGCTACTTGAAAACAGCGATGAACAAGCAAGCCACCCTTCCTGGTTTCACCCCTGGGATCAGCCTACAGGGTTTTGCTGTTGCAAAATGACCCAGAACCTGAGCTCAAATTAAAGAAAGGGCAGAGTTAGATACTAATCCCAGTAAATTTAGTCTCATCTAGCAGTGGGCTAGGGTACCACAGACCCCCAAGGCTCTGCATGGAGGCAGCATATGCTCTGGAGGAAAAAGCAAAATAGATCTAGGTTTGAACCCTGGCCCTGCCATTTGCTTTGTCAGAGCATCTGCACCTCCAGGAGACCCAGGTTTCCTCCTGTGTGATCTGGTGCTAATTAACGCCCCATCCTCATAAGCCTTTTGTGGGACCACATCAGATCTCCAGGCACAGAGGAGATAACCAGCTCCTGTCAGCTGCAGTCCGGGATCCAGGGACTTTGCAAGGACCGCAGGAAGGAGACACAGGCCCACAATATGAAATAGATGATAAAATTCTAGCGCAAGAGCTTGCTGCCATAAATGGGCAGTGTCCCAGGGGAGAAGCAGCTTCTACAGACAGTGCCAGGTGCAAGGCCAATCATTTGAGGTGGAGAGAGGGAAACAGGAACCCCATAAAGAAGGCTCCAAGGGGATTTAGTAGCACTCAGAATGCCCGGGGTTGAGTTTCACCCCACGGCACCTTTGTCCCATTTTGGTAACTCATTCCTTCAACAAGTAGGTGGTCCCCTGAGTAAGCGTGAAATTCCTCCTTTGGCTCCAGGGGCTGGTTGGGCTACAAACCCCAGAGCTCTGGTCCAGATGCCCTATACCCTCATTGTTAGAATAGGCACCAGCGTGTCTGCTGGCCTCAGCTACACAAAGGCCTCTCTCCTCCAAGGCTCCACCAGAGAAGGCTGCTGACACTTGGTCCACAGCCGCCTGGCTTTTGCCAAAGATCTCAACAAACTTGTCCTGTTGTTCTTGTTTACCGGAAGATATGAGTACCCTATACATCAACAGAATTCAGCAATAGCTAATGAAAATAGCAGCAAACACTTACACAAGCTGAAAAGTTTTAATAGTGGGCTCCAGGCACTTTGCTAAAGCACTTTACATATGTTAACCCACACACTCCTATTACACTATAAGGCACAAACTAGTAACGGTCCCTTTTTATAGATGTGGAAACTGAGACTTACAGGGGCTATGGTGACCTGCCTACGGTGCCAGAGCTAATAAATGGAGCTGGTTTGGAACCTAGATCTGCGCAGTTCTAAAACCCAAGCTCTTCTTAACCACATTCATTCAACCTAAGAGCAGAGGCAAAGAGGCTTTTAAGCAGATCACAGTCATATAAGAACTCTGAACTCTCACTTGTTCTCCAAAAAACCCAGGACACCTTTTAATGAAGTCAACTTATTTCAAAAACATCTCCAAGTAGTTAAAGGTAAGCTGGGGCGGGGATCCCAGACAGGGCACTGACTGGCTGCCCTAGGTCGAGAGTAGGTGGGGGGATGTGAGGGTCCCAACATTTCCATTAACACCGCCCACCCACACATACTCACACTCACCTCCCAATACATCTTAGGAGTCCAGGAACCTGAATGCACAAAACAGAACTACAATTGCCTCAGGGCTGCCGGTCAGGGGTCTTCTGGGGCAATGGGATGGGGAGGGAAAGGAACTCAGGTCAAGCAACAGACACTCAAAATCAGCTCTGGGACCCAAGAGCAGCTCAGCCCTAGCTAATTAGCCACCCCCGTCACACATGTGAATGGCTAGTGCCAAGCCTGGGTCAGCATTAACATTCTGGGTGTACAACCTCTCCCTCCGGGACTCCATAAATCCAGCTTCTTGGGAGGCAGCCGGAGAGTTCCAGGGCACAGTTCCAGCAGCCCAAGGCCAACTCCAAGGTCACTGACCTTCCCAGATTTGACTTTCACTTGGGCTTCTGCCCCCCTGAACCAGGTACAAAGCCAACCAGCACAAATCCAGTCACAGATTCATCCACGAGTCCGAAAGCCTCAAAGAGATTAGCAAACTCCCAGGTAGGTCCTGCTGCCAAAGCAGAGTTACTTTTTAATACCATCCCGCTCCAGAAACAAGCCGAATCTGAGAGGCCCAGGCAGGCCGTGCTTGTAAGTATCATGTGCACTCTGGTGAGTCCTCCACAATAAAAACTGCCCTTCATCCAGCTGAATCCACATTTAAACTTACAGATAAAACCATCCTGAGCCATCTGCCAAGCCCAACAAGGAAGGCAGAGTGGTGGCCAGTCCCAGCTTTGCCTAGTATCTGTGTGACCTTAAGCATGTTCCTTAACCTCTCCTGGCTCCCACTGCCTCACCTCAAAATTTAAAATAATATTGCTGGCTTTGCAAGAAAAGTTAAATGAGACAATGTCTGTTAGGTGCTTGGCAAGTAGTAGGTGGCAATGAACATTGTTTTCTCTTCCCCTTGTCTGGCTTAAAAATAAAAATGCTCCTCTTTGGGCAGCTTTAGAGCAGCCCTAGCAAACAAGAAAAGTACTCCTACTTAAATCTATGCCATCTCTCCCAGAGCCTAGTTTCCACAAAAAAACCCACCTGGTAATTTGCAGCATTAGTAAACAAAACCACAAGTTCACCCGGCTTCTTAGACTCCAAATAAAACCTCCAACTGCAAGTCATTTCAATCAGGGCCCTCTGAACCACCAGCACCCCTCGCGAGGGGCCCATGTTGCCTCTCTCTAGTTCCCCCATCCCCCCAGGCTCAAAGGTCTCCTCCAAAAAGCCTGAAATAAGGACCTAAGATAGCCAGTGATCAACACCCAGTTTTTTGGTCTCAGCAGCCTAATTTGATAAGATGGTCTGGAAAATATTGACATTACCCAAATGTCCAGGTGGACCAAGGACATTTGGGTAATGCTCTGTCCGGCTGCCTTTAAGACTATCAAGGTTAAAATGAAAAGGGCTGGGGGTGCGAAGGAAAAGGATGCTGAATTTCCTGACCAGTGACTCCCCCGCTACTTAGCTCACTGGGATTTTGGCAGCTGCACCACTGGCTTCTCTGCCTGGCTTTCCGATACCATCCAAGGTAGTACAAGCACCACACCCTGCCCCAGGCCCTAGAAATTTTAGAATATCGTCCTACCTTGTAAGGTTCCTAGGCCAGAGCATTTCACTACATTGTGGTCCTTAGAGAAAGCAGACAAAGAAGCTGAATGAATCTCACGAAGGCAATTCCGTCAGCCAGCCAGCCAGCCAGCCAGCCAGCCCACGCCGGGCCTGGGAATTCCAGGCACCCAGCAACTCTGCTACTGAAGTACCAGCTAGAAGGGGATCTCCATTCCCCTGCCCAGGAAAGAAACCGGATCCACCAACAAAATTAACCCCTAAAGTGCTGAAGGAGCGAGAGGTCAGGCCTGAGTGCTAGTACCAAGTCAGCTGTGAAAAGTTTCAGCAAAGCAAAAGCTAACACCAAACTCGGAAACTGTTACCGTAAAGCACCTAGTGGAAGGGCGCTCCTACGGTCCCAAGGGAGTCGGTAACAGTTGGTCAAGCTGAATAAAATCTAGACGTTAAAGAATATTCTAAAAACCCATGGACTGTGCTAAAATGTCGGAAAAAGTCTCTCAGCTAAAACTGCTACTATTAATAATGACACAGAAATCACTGACGGTAACATTACTTAACTCATTCCATCAACAATTGAATGCAAAGCATTTAACTGAAATGATTAGCCTACAGAGATAACTTCTGAACCTGAGAGGGAAAAGATACCTATTTGTATAGCTAACAATGACGTACGTTATTTCCAGTGATGTCAATTTTGATGCAGTGCCAACAAAAATATGCATTAATTCCTCATGGTTTTTGTTTTTGTTTTTTTAAAAGATGCTCGGTCTATGCATGGCTACTTTAAACATTACAGTACAGAGGCTGGGAGGGGAGGTGGGACGGGAGAGAATCCCAGTTCTGGGATGGGAAGGGGTTGCACCAACTAATCCCTATTAAAACCTGTAATCAAGGAATTCAGAAGGAGCTATGTAAACAGATGCTGTGAACAATGAACAACTGTTTTATTAGTGAGAATTCAAAGGCAAAATAATGTCATAGCCACAAGCTTTTATTTTAAAATGAAGGAGGATTAAGATGCTCTCCAAAACCCTTACGCCCTCTCCAAAAATCCTACCAGCTGGCTCCTGGCAGCTTTCAAAGACTTTCCTTGAGAAAGGCTCTCTCCCTGGCCTGGGCAGCCTCTCCAATCAGTTGGGGGAATAGGGGGTTATGTGTGTGTGTTTGGAAAGGGGGGAGGGTAGGCGAGGAAGCAATAACTGGCCCCAGGCAAGGTCTCGGTGTGGTCAATGTTTGCTCAGCAAACAGAAGCCTTTCAAAGGGGGAATGAAGAGCCATTCCTCCCCGACCCAAAAGGGGGGAAATAAAAGGTCAGCTCAGAGAGGAAGCAGGGTCTAGCGGGGCTTCCCAGGTGAACAAAAAAGCAAATGTGTCCAGGAGCAGAGATTGTAATCTTGAAGGAGTCTCAACCAAAGTTAATCATTCACATCTCATCCCTTAGGGCCCTCCCCCAGGTGAAAAACTGAGGCCAGCCTCTGCAGTGGGAAGTGGAAGGCAGAGGCTGGGTGAGGGATGGGTGAGTTCAGGGGAGGCCAGTGTAGCCCAGATTTACTGAGACAAAGTCAGGATGGACCCAAACTCTGGCTGACAAAGATGCTTTAAACCATTCCTCTTACCTTCTATACTGTCTCTGGAACTGAATTATCTTTACAACATGACTTGTTTGAGAATCTCGCTGAGTTCTGGGTTTATTTAGATGGAACGACTACGTATATAGAGACATACATACATAAACACACACACACACACACACACACACAGGCATATATACATACACACACATAAAAATTTTCCACTGTTTCCTGCAGTTGTTCCTTGTTTTAAGCAAATATGATATGTAAAAATGCAAATTAACTGCCAAGATAACTAAGGGATCCATTCATTCATTTATTCATTCAACTAACCGATATTTACTGAGCACCTGCTATACAAGAGTCAACAACATAGACAAAAAATTCCTTACTCTAATGGGAACTTACTGTTTAGTGATAGAACTATACAATAAATGAGACAAAATGTAAATTATAGAGTATGTTATAGTGATAAGTGCAAAGGAGAAAAAATAATGTAGGGAAGAGGCTGTGATTTGTCAAGGAGTGGTGTCTGAAATTTTACATAGGGTGGTTAGGGAAGGCCTGCTGAAGGGATGATTACGACAGATCTGAAAGAAGTGGGGGAGTTGGTTAGGTGGATATTCTGGAGGTAGGAGCCTTCTAATAGAGGGAAAGGTCAGTGCAAAGGTCCTGAGGCAGGATACAACTTGCACATTCATTCCAAAGACCCAGATCCCAGTGCGGCTGGAGCAGAGTGAGCAGTGAAGCAAAGGGAGCCTAGGAGGTCAGGTCAGAGGGGTGAAGGGAGGGAGGAGGGTCCCCGAGGAGAACCTGGCAAGTCACTGTAAGCATCTTGGCTTTCACTCTGGGAGAGACGCACAGGAGGGTGAATAACGGAGTTTTCTCCTTATATAAAAGTTCGTGTAAATCTTCAACACTAAATATACAATTATGCACAATATTTTTCAAGGGCAACTTTATTACACAAGACAATATAGTTTAAAAGGATCTCAGCCCTCTCCCTGTGGTTAAAAGTAAAGATCACATCTTTAATATGAAACGCTCTGAATTCTTTGCAGCTACGGGTTCAGATTTAGCTAGGGCTTTCCCATGCTCTGAAAGGCAACACTCAGTATGGCTAAGAGATCCAGCAACAGGAGGAGATAAGAAAAGGAAGGCAGGTCACCCAACTCTATGAGAGCAGATGCCCTTTGGCTCTTCGCAAAGAGCCAAGCTTACCCTGTCATTTCTGACCCTGGTTTCCAAATAGGCCAAATTCCAAAGACCTTCTAGAACTCACAACATTTTTCTCCACAGAAACAATGTTATCAATGATGTCACGGTTCTCAGGTTAACTCACAGAGCCATTTTTTAAACCAAAAAGCAGGTGACCAACTCTACCCAGGTATCAAAGAGTAGAATGAAACTTTATTCTTAGAATACAGTAGGTAATTAGAGAAAACAGAACACCACTGAAATGAATCTAAAAAGATGTTCACTTATTTCTAATGAATACTTTTATTAAAATAATAATAATAATACTATTTTATTAAAATAATACTAATATTAAAATAATACGAATACTTCACTCCTTCTCCAACATCATCGGTTTCTCTCTTTTTACTGGCTCTTTCCCACTGGCCAAGAAATATATCACCTATTTCATCAAATAAAACAAAATTTTCTTTAACCCCACGTCCATATTCTCCTCCATGACCATGTTACAGCAGAACACCTCAAAGGAGCTGTCTATACTCCAACTCCTATGGCCCACCGTCTCCTCAACCCACCAGGAAGACTTGCGTCCCCCTCGCTCCACTGCAACTGTTTTGTTTCTCCCAAGAACATCAATGGCTTAATTCTTGCCAAAGCCAATGGCCCTTCTGCTACCAACGTGGCAGCATGTAGCTAGGTTGGCAGCTTCCTCCTTCCGGAATGGGTCTCTTCCAAGGTTTCCATGCCATCATCTGCACCTGGTTTCATCGTCCCTCATTGGCTGTGTCTCTGTGTCCCTTAGCTCAACCTCCTCCTCTCCAGACCTCTAGGGTTCGGTCTCTTGTCCCCTACTCTTTTCTACCTAGTCTTTTCCTAGGTGATCTCATCTGGGGCTTCAAATACTAGACGTAGACAACTCTGAAGTTTGCTTCTCTAGCCTGGCCCCCTTTGTGTACTCAACACATCTCAAATCTAATTCACCTTAGACAAAACTATTGTTTCCAGCTTCCAATTTGTGTGCATCCCACTGCCAAAGTCGTCCCCTTCCCAGTCAATGTACCACTACCTACCAGTCATCTATCAGTCTCTCTTTCCTTCATGCCTCCTCTACAATCCACTAACAAGTCCTTTTGGCTATACCTCTCCAATGCACTTTGAACCTGATTACTATTCAGCATCTACAGTAAGATCACCTTGGTCCAAGCCACCATCATCTCTCTCCTCCGTCAGCCATCTCCCTGATCGCCCAGCCTTCCTTCTTGCCCTGCTAGGATCCATCAGCTACACTTCAGTGACAGTGACCTTTCAGGAATATATCAGATCAAGTTGCCTTTCTGCCTAAAACACTCCAAGAGCTGCCCAGGGAACTTAGAATAAAATCCAAATTCATTAGAATAAAATCCACATTCGTTCCCTTGGCCTAAAAGAGATCTGACTCCTGCCCACTCCCTCTGCCATTCTGCCCCTCTCCTTCGTTATGTTCAAGTGTAGGGCCCACTTGGGTCCTGGAACATACTAGGTCTCTTCCCATTTCACAGGCCCTGTGCTGAGTTCCATTTGCGTGGAATGCTCTCCCCCCACATCTCCCCATGGCTGCCTCCTTCTCATGGTTCACGTCTTAGTTGGAATGTCACCTCCTCAGGGATTCCCTCTAGACTCTGGTCCAGTTACTTTCCACTCTATGGTACTTACCAGGCAGCCCACTATTCATTTATTTTGTGTGTGTGTGTGTGTGTGTGTGTGTGTGTGTGTGTGTGTGTGTGTGTGTGTGTGTGTCTGGGGGAGGGGGTATTATTGTCTGTATTTTCCAAAAAAAATTACCAGTAAGCTCCTTGAGGGCAGGAGTGCTGTCTGCTTTTGTTTTGGGAGATCTCCTCCCAGTGCCTAGGGCCCCGATGATGTGGTCCTGGACCAACTGGGTACAGGAGAACAAAACAGTGAACTGAACTCTCTGTGCAGTCTTCTGGCAACTTCTGGTGCTGCCAAGGACTTTAATTCAATGTTTCTTAATCCTTTACTTGGATTGGTCACAGACCCATTTGAGAATCTGATAGAAACCCAGGTCTGTTTCTCTGTAAACAAAAATGTATGCTGACATTTTGTGCACCATTTCAGGGATGCACTGATCCCCTGAAGCCTGTCCATAAGCCCCAGGTTAAGGGCAGCTGCTTCTGAGGTTCATGGCAGTGGCTTTACACAAGGTCTAGTTTCACATTCGTTCTATCACCTTTTGTTTCCTTAATTCAGGAGCCAGCCTGATGCTCATTTGGGTTGCTTTCTTCTGGTTTGCTAATAACAGAACAAAGAGAGAAGAGAAGGAAGGAAGGCTCTCCTGGATGGAGGAACAAGAATGGGAAGATAAGGGGCCAAAAGAATACCTGTGAAAATGAGAAGCATCGCATTGCCCACCACTGAGTTTTACTGACTGCGATCTGCAGTAGACAGTGGGAAGGGGAGAAATACTCCAGAGGTCTTCAGCAAAGCCTTCCCAGTATAGGAGTTAACACTAGGGAGTTTGTGATTTTTAACAGAAATTATAAGACACGAGGTAGCTTTGGGGTAGAAAATGAACAACATTCAACCAACAGCCATTTAGTGCCTAACCTGACTCCAGACTGGACATTGGGGATTTAAGGGCGAGTGGAAGAAAATACCCCAGCCCTGATGGAGCCATTTACTCAGAGGAGACAAACAAGGAAAGTCATTCTGGATGCTACGGGAAACGTGATGAAGGAAACAAACAGGGTGCATGGAAAGAGAGTCACAGGAGGCACTGCCTTTAAATACAGTGGTCAGGAAAGGCATCTCTGGAAGTGATATTTAAGTTAAGATGCAAAAGACGAGAGGGAGTCAGCCATCAAAAGGAGGGAAGCCTGGTGTTCCAGGCAGAGGGCAAGTCCTGTGCAAAGGCCACAGGGAGGGAAGAGCTGTGTGTCTGAGGAGCTGAAGTGGGGCTACCATGCTTCTGGGTGGCGGGGGTGGTGGCAGGTAGTAATGGAAAACAAAGTCCACCCTCTGGAGAACTCCAGACCCATTAGTAACAGATGATCCTGGTGGGGTACCAAAGAAAGAGCTTTGGAGATACTGTCCGTGTGCCTCTGTACCTCCATTTCCCCAGTTCTTTCCTGGGTCTCAGGACCTATTGGATAAATGAGAAATCCCCCTTTCCTGTTGAGGTGCTTATGCAGAATCTCTGCTTCCACTTGGTCCTCGCCTGGCTTATTCTTTGCATTTACAGATTGTGGGTCCTGCCCTCCTTTTCCAGCGAGGAGGTGATACCGTCCTCCAATCTTATTATAAAGACAGAAGAGTCACATTTCAGTGTCAGATGTTTTATCTTGAGGGGTTGCAGTTTCTGTTACCTTCAATTGATTAATTCCTGGGATTGTCTGGAGCTCACGCTTGCGGGTCCTCACACGTAAAAGAGCACGCATACTCCTCTGTCTCTAAACAAAAGGCTTCATTTCATCAGGAAGAGTATCCACTCTGTTATCCTTGCCTACTCCCCTCCCATTCTGAATCTGAAACCAGAGGCTTGTTGACAAAACCTTGGATAGAGGAGGCTGGAGAACAGGACCCTGGGTGTCGGCATCTTCAGCCTAAGATCACAAAACCAGAACTTCTGTCCTCAATACAACATCAGGGATGATTTTTCTTTCTTTTTTTAAAAAATTTATTTATTTTGGGACTTCCCTGGTGGTGCAGTGGTTAAGAATCCACCTGCCAAGGCAGGGGAGACAGGTTTGAGCCCTGGTCCAGGAAGCTCCCACATGCCGCGGAGCAACTAAGCCCGTGTGCCACAACTACTGAGCCTGCGCTCTAGAGCCCGCGAGCCACAACTACTGAGCCCGCGTGCCACAACTACTGAAGCCCACGCGCCTAGAGCCCGTGCTCCGCAACAAGAGAAGCCAACTGCAATGAGAAGCACATGCACCGCAATGAAGAGTAGCCCCCGCTTGCCACAACTAGAGAAAGCCTCGTGCAGCAGCGAAGACCCAACGCAGCCAAATATAAATAAGTAAATAAATTTATAAAAAACAAAAAATATAGATTATTAAAAAAATTATTTTATTTATTTTTTTGGCTGCGTTGGGTCTTTGTTGCTACACGTGGGCTTTCTCTAGTTGCAGTGCGCGGGCTTCTCATTGAGGTGGCTTCTCTTGTTGCGGAGCACAGGCTCTAGGTGCGCGGGCTTCAGTAGCTAGCTAGGCACTTGGGCTCAGTAGTTGTGGCTCGCGGGCTCTAGAGCGCAGGCTCAGTAGTTGTGGCACACGGGCTTAGTTGTTCCACGGCATGTGGGATCTTCCCGGACCAGGGCTCGAACCCATGTCCCCTGCATTGGCAGGCGGATTCTTAACCACTGCACCACCAGGGAAGTCCCAGAGATGCCTTTTCTAACAGGGTGCCAACAAACTACAAACCAGCTCCCAAATGGCAGCATTTTCAACAAAGGATACGTGAGGCCAACGTTATTTTCAATGACAATGATAATTCAGATTTACATACTTTACTGCCTATAAATCTCATTTAATTCTCCCAACTGTGCCAACAAGTATTATTATCCTTACGTTACAGAAAAACAAACTGGAACTCAGATAACCTAGACGCCTTGCTCATAGTCATACAAGTACTAAGGGACAGATCGAAGCCCATGCCTTCAGATGGCAAATTCTGTACAGTTTCCATAACTCCACGTGCTTAGAGTAGCAAACATTTCCAGGTCACTGTGCCAATAGATGTCACTAACACGTTATCCTTTAGCTGCTTCTAATACTTTGGACTTGGTCCTATTTAGATCTACCCTTCCACCAGATTCTATAATATCATGTCTTCTACTATATTCCCAGTGACTGTTCTCTTTAAAATATTGGCTGGGTGCTGACTTTTATGTGCCAGGCATTGTGCTGGGTGAACAGTGGTATGCAAAAGAGAAAAGGTCTCACTCTCCCCCTCATGGAGCTTATAGTGTGGTGTTGGTAGGGATGTCAGGCAATCAAATAAAAAAAAAATACATTTAATTGCAAACCATGATACATGCCACGAAAGAAAAGCATAGTAAGCTGTGGGAGCACATCAGAGGGGAGAAGAGGAGATTACTGCTTATAAAGTCAGAAAAATCTGTGCCTAGGCTGCCTGTACAGGAATGCTGTGCAATGCTAAAAGTTGACAGTTTGGTGAAAAATTTTAATTTTGTGCCTATTTATAGTTTTCCACATAATAAAATGAGATTATCCCATAAACCCCATCCCAAACACCCTTGGCTAATATACAACAGCCACAAAGATTCCTGTCATTGTCTCCACGGCCAATAAGGAGTAACAGCAGATTAGAAAGTTAGTTCATCTGGAGTTTAGGGATCAATTTAGAGCTAGGGCTTCCTGCATCTTTGGTCATGGTAATAAACCTGGTTATTTGGAAGAAAATATTTAAAACAAAAACAAAAAACCAGAGAAGCAAATCCACATGGCAATTTGGTCTTTCGAAAAACAAACAACAAAAAAAATAAAGGAAATTTAAAATAATACCATTGGCCATAACGGGTTGTATTTTGATAATGCTGTTATGGGTGCATAGGGAGAATCCCAAGAGTTCAAATATTTATTTTTGCAGCTGGACTACTATCTATCTCTATGAAGATGGATGGGTAATGAATAAAATATTTCAAAGCCACTCTTTGGCTTTTTTTTCACGTGGCTCCAGCTGCAAGGACATCCTTGAGTGTGTTCAGTGCAAGGTGGTGAGATAATGAGCGGGGTGGGGGGGCGGGGGGAGAGGCTGGAATAGGTGCTAATCAGGGACAGCCTTGAGCTGGCTGGGATCGAAGCCAGCGGTCCGCAGACTCTAGTCTCACGTTACTCACTCGTTACTCCACACACCCAAGGTGCTCCCTCTGGCCCTGGGTCACTCAGCTCTCACGCTGGAAGTGCCCTGCAAAGCAGTGGAGAAAACACTGACCAGGGCCGGGTTCAGCCAAATCACTGCCTGACGATGCCTCAGATTGCTTGCCTGTTCGGCGAGCCGACTGCCACCCCAGAGGTTCTCAAAGACTCCTCCAAGCATGAACGTTTTTGTAAGTCTACACCCCTAGATCTCCCGCTGAAATCCCTTTTTGAAAGAAAATTCATTTGTCTGGCGAATTTGACTCATGCTTCCTCTGAGCCCTCAGCCCCTGAATTTCCTGCAGACTTTCTAGGTGTCAGGTGTTGTCTCTAATGCTGTAAATACCTCATCCCATGGAACCCTTCCTACAACCCTGAGTCCCTCATAAGAAAAGCTGTCCTGGGACTTCCCTGGTGGCGCAGTGGTTAAGAATCCGCCTGCCAATGCAGGGGACATGGGTTCAAGCTCTGGTCCGGGAAGATCCCACATGCCACGGAGCAACTAAGCCCGTGAGCCACAAAGCCCCTGAGCCACAACGACTGAGCCTGTGTGCCTAGAGCCCGTGCTCCATAACAAGAGAAGCCACTGCAATGAGAAGCCCGCGCACTGCAACGAAGAGTAGCCCCTGCTCGCCGCTACTAGAGAAAGCCCGCGCGCAGCAACGGGGACCCAACACAGACAAAAATAAAATAAATAAATGAATTTATAAAATAAAAAAAAAAGAAAAGCTGTCCTGTCCCTTAGCTTGGTATTTCATTGTTTCCCTCCTGAGTTTATAGGGACTATAAAATAGGTTCACAATCTCTAAACCACAATCTTGTCTAAGTCAAAGGGAAAAAAAAAGTTTGGCAAAGAGCCCAACTTATTCTAGGTATTTGCCTAGTGGGGTGACTAGCTGAAAAGTTACAGACTGGTTAAGAATTAAACTCCTTCCATTTGACCATCAGTCTCTAAGAGAAAAACTGTTTTGAATGAGGGAAGAGAAATAAAACAAAGTGATTGGCACATAGTAAGTGCTTACAAATTTTGCTATGGGTACTGAAAACCAGCTGTGTGCCAGGGATGTACACTGTTGATATCAAAACTCAAAATACTCTAGTAAGATAGATTTTATTGTCCCCAACTCACAGATGATCTACAACTCTGAAAGGTGAGGTATGCTGCTGAAGGACAGATAGCTAATAAGTGCTAAAGAGCAAGTCTGCCTGACTCATAAGTCAGTGTCCTTTTGAGGATTTTTTTTTAAGCTCTCATTTTTATTGAATTCTTATCATGGCAGTTATTGTGCTAAATTCTCTGGTCTTATTTTATCCTTCTGACATTCCCTAGATAGTAGGTATAAGCCCCTATGTACTAGGGATTATTATCCCTAATATATATGAGGCTGTTGAGAAGCAGTGGGTTAAGTAACTTACCCAAGGCCACACTGCTGATAAGACCCTACTTAGCAGAGCTCGAGTTGAAACCACCCTCATCACCTCTGAATTTTGGCCTTGAGCCTGGTACTTGGCCCACTGGGGACAATTTACTTCACCTCACCAATAGCCACTTCATTGCTCGAGTATTAAGTACATTGACAACAACCTATACCCATGGACCCTTTATTTTCTTCCCTTCTTCCCTCCCTCTCTACAGGAGTAGTTGACTCCAAGGGTGGGTAACATCATGGTAGATCCCACTTCTGTATTTTCATTTGAGTTCAGAGAGAAAGATAAACATGCTCATTCAATTCAGAGCACCGTGCACACTGACACTAAATTTGTAGGTCCAGCTGCAGGCAGCTGGCTGGGCCCAGACAGAAACTCCATTCTTCAGCCAACCTTCTCCCAGACACGGTAGCAGGAACAATGGAGTGTGGAGACAAAGTGTGTGAATGGTTCAGGGCAGCCCCATCCCCAGTAGCCAGAACATACTCAAGACTACGTTCTTCTAACAGGGCACCAAGGGCGTCATCTGCACACACAAATGTCAGAATTATAAGGAAAATATAGAATACAGTCTTTATTTGCAGCTCACACTAGCATGCATACATTTAGCTCCAAGAATGGTCTTTGCATTGTTGTTTGTAATGACAAAAGGAGTGGGACGCCCTGAAAAACCTTCAGCGGGGAAAGAGTTCATCGAACTGTGGCTCCACTGTAGAATGGAAAACTGCGTGGCCATCAAAAGTGACGCTGATGGATCCTGATATAAAAAGATGCTCATGCAGTAGTGTCAAACTACAAAAGTAGACGATAAAACCCTTTCCATTTTTAGAGGTTATAGAGCGTAGCAGTTAAAATTAAAGACTACAGAGTCACAATCCCTGGTTCTGCCACTTCCAGCTGCCTGACTTTGGACATGTTGCTTAAGCAACATACGATGGGTTCCTACTCTAGAGTTACTGTAAAAATTACATGAATCAATATATGTAAAGAGCGTAGAGCAATGTCTGGCTCATAGCAAGTGCTCAAGAAATTTTTGATCTTTTTCAAAAATAAAATGTGTCAGTGGTTACATGCATAGAAAAAAGTCTGGGAGTCACCAAGGTGCTGAGAGTGAATCTCACTGGGTCATATGTTATGATGACATTTTGCTTTTTTCCCTACTGTTTGCTTATCTGTATTTTCTATTTTTCTAAAATAAAATGTTTGTTTTTTTCTTTAACAAGGAAGGAAGAAAATCACCTTTAATTTTATATTTAAATCCTAAGCTTTAATGAGAAACAGAAACCTCACCCAAACTTGCTTTTTAAAAAAAGCCGTGTGTGGGTCAGGCCAGGTAATTACAAAACCTGGAGTCTGGAGAAATGGCATGGTGTTTCCTGGTCTTTTCTAATTCAGTGCCTTAATAACAAGAAAGAATTTGCACCCCAGCGCCTCGGTCCTGAAGATGCACGAGCAGAGCTGGGGAGAGGAAGAGAGCAGAGAGACGGGAAAGTCTGGTTTCATTCTTAGCAATCCACTTGGTTTAAAAAGTCAGGAAGTTGAGTAGATTAAAGGTATTACAGCCACTATTCATAAAGGTGTTTTGTTAGAACTTTCAAATAGCAATCTGGTGAAATAAGCCTTGCACAGCCTTAAATGAAAGCCTCTGTTACAGTACTTAAAGATTCCTAGAGAAGGAAAAAGATACCAGGTATTAATTTACCTAAAGAGCAGCTGCCTGGAAGATACTGTAATGTATCCTATGTAGCCAATGCTATAAAATAGGTTACCAGTCACAGAACGAAGCTTGAGTCCACATCACCCAGTGTAGAACTGCAATTAGCAGTAATGAGAGGCATGTCTGTGTTCTGGTAAGAGCCACGGCTGGACACAAATTACAGACTTGGGTCCCTTTCTACAAACTCCAAGGACATTGAAAGCTGCTGGAATCCAAGAGGCAGAAGGCGTGTTTGAATTTCAAAACTCACACACACACACACACACACACACACACACACACACACACACACACCAACCAACCAAAAAAGTGCCTGATGTACTTATCTCACAAATGCATCTGGGACGGGAAGATTGCGGCAAACTCTGGGGGGAAAGCAACCTCACTGTTATTGAGCCCCCATGAGCACAGCAGGCCCTGTGCTGTTTAAGTCAATCGACAGAAGTTTTCTCATGTCCGGTCTTATACACGGGGCAGAGTCTTGTGAGGCTCTAAATCAATGTCTGAGACACAAATGCCATTTTTCCCCACTATTTGTTTCTTATGAGATCATAGAAGACGTCTCGAGAGAGGAGGATGTCATAGTTAGGGGAAGATGGGGTCAAGGTGAGAAGTCAGAGCGGAAAAGAGGTAGGATTTGGAGACAGGTAGCCTTGGGAGTGAATTCTGGCTCCAAGAACAAGCTGAGCGGTGTGAGCTGGAGCTCATCTACCTGTCTGGGCAGTCTCTCATCATTTGGCCTGGGGAATGAGGATATGATGGTGGTAAGACAGGCCCTTGTCCTCAAGATGCTTTGTGCATAAATGAGGTGACAGGCGAGTAGCTGACATTTATAATATGATGTGTTTGGTGCTCTGATAAGGAACAGTTCTAGGATACTATGGAAGCAAATAGGAGGGTCAGCTAATCTGGTCTTGGGAGTTGGTGTGGTCAGGGAAGGCTTCCTGGAGGAGGTGACACTTAATGTGCACCTTTAAGGATAAGAACCAAGCTGTGGGTGGGATGGAGGGGAACACTGTAGGTCAAGAGTACAGGCTCTGCAAAGGCTATGAAACAAGAGAGAGGATAGTCTTGGGGGAACGGTTTGGAGATCAGTGTGGATGCAAAGAGGGGAAGAAGGGGCAGGAAATAATGGGGCCAGAGCTCACAGTAAGCCTAGTAACAGAGTTTGAACTTTATCCTGAGACACATTCATTGCTTCTGGAAAAGCTATGGGAAGCAGGGATGCAGATATAACAAAGGGAAGTTACCCAGCTATATTTCCCAGTTTAGAAATCTCCTGCCGTTTCTTGCATCTTGTGTGATTTCTTTGACAAACCCAGCATTTTAAAAATTATTATGTCTAGCCCGTGGAAGCTCCAAGTCACACCATGATTTCACAGCTCATCTGTTGCAGGTTCTGGAGATGCTGTTCAGACTTCACTGAGTTCAACGAGCAGCTACCTCCATGCAATTCATTTGCAATTACCTAACCCCGAATCTTATACAGGGTTGTCTATCTGATGAACCGAGGTCACCCTAGAAGTTTGGATCTGAAAAGAAACTTAGGTGCCATGTGGCTCAATTCCCTTATTTTATGGGTGAGCTCAGGCGGAGAGGAAGTAACTTGCATGAGAACACAGAGTTTAGTGACAGATCCAAGGTGGGACCTCAGATCTCCAGCCCCCAACCCATGTTTTGCTTTACTATCCCCCACCCCCTGTCTCTCTTCTTACAGACAAAGGGTTCCAAATTCCCATCCCATAGTTAGGGAGGTCTCACAGACACCTGTGCAGCCATGCAGGGCCATGAAATCTCATTTGCCAGCAAATGCTGCACGAAGGAACAGAAAAGATGGTTGAACAGGATGGAAGTGATAAGAAGGGAAGCTAGTTAGAGTGCTCTTATCCATTTTTAAAAAAAGCAGTAACATCACAGCAGTCGAGGAAAAGAATCAATTCTATTTACGCAAAGCACTTTAAGGTAATGAAAAGTGCTTCCAGCATTACCCTATTTCAAAACATTTATCGGATGCCAGGGAAATTAAGCATGTGCAGGCACACATACTGTTCTGTGCAAATGGTTTATCTAGAAAATAACCAGGGGAAAAAAGATCTGAGGAACTTCAATTTTCAACTGCCAAGTAGATCAAAGACACAAGCAGCAGAAAAAGAAATACACAAGTCTAAATTTAGTCGTCTCCCACACTGGCGAACTTCTCTTCCAGAGTGTGTTGGCTGCCGCGTGGACACGGCGCGGTGTGAATGATTTTCTTCTGAGCCTCTATCTTTGCCTGAGCAGAGTCCTAAGGGTAGCGCGGAAGGTGCTGATTTGTAAGCATGCTCTGCTTGTGCCCCTGAAATCTCTGTTGGCTGTCAGGGGGCAGGGAAAGCTCTGCAAGGTTGTGAACCTCAAGAAGTAGCTGAGGAAAGGACAATAAAGGTGAGAGAGAAAAGACACAGATACAAATGAAGACAGACACACCCACTTCAGTGAAAATGAAAATTCACTATGAGAGAACATTGAACCTTTCAATACACATTTAAATCAGGAGGCCTACCTAGTAATGGAAAAGCAGACTAACTGACTTAAGCTTAAAATACACAGACTGAGATTTCTGAAACATCTGGGCTCTGTTCCCCCGCCTCCACAAAACAGGCCTCCCCCACTGACACGTCTCATAAGACTAGCGCAAGAAGTAAAGCATAATGATGATGTTCTCCCATTCTGTGGACATAAAACACTTTGACAAATTCTCACCAGCACCATAAAGCAAAGGATCCAAAGCGTGCGGGTGGGCACAGTAGGCGGTTATTCTAACCCTGGCTGATCCGGGCAGACGACCACAGCAGAAGCCCTGGCGGGGAGGCGGCTCTACCTCCTGGTACCCACCCCTCGGTGCTCCTGGTTGCAGCCCCTGATCCACGGCGCACACCACAGGCTCAGTGGAGATAAATACTGAATCTGACTTACCTTCCAAGGGAGAACTGATTTCTTCAAGGACTGGCTTCTGTCCTCCAGCCAACCTGTCAAACCTATCTTTTCCTGGTGACCATGAAGACGTTCTGCTGGCTAAATTTAGACTCTCACAGCCTTTTCCAACCTGTCATTTCACTCTGGAGAAGGGCAGACCAGTTTCTTCAGTGACAAGAATACTGCCAACCCTGCCAGGATTGGAGAGATATGGCTAGGTCCCAGGGGGGCTCACGGGTTCCCGCACCCTTGCCCTACACCTCCAGGAAAATTCCTTTCACACACCCTGGGCATGCGGAGTCTCATTTTAAAGACCTCTAGGAAAGGAAGGACCACCATTTTACTTAATGATCTAATTCTTCTGTATTCTACAAAGTCCTTCCTAATGCTTTCTGGGAGACAAGAAAAAAATGGTCTGTGGAGACCAGGGTTCCAGTCTCAGCTCCGCCTCCAACTATGTGCAGGTTATTTAACCTCTTTGTACCTCAGTCTCCTCATCTGTAAAATGAGCATAACTCATTGGATTCCCATGAGGATTAAGTGAGTAAATTTCAGTAAAGTGCCTGGCTCATAGTAAGTACTACATAAATGTTAGCTGCTGCTGCTACTACTACTATTACTGCTGCTGCTACTATTACTGCTGCTGCTGCTACTACTATTACTGCTGCTGCTACTACTATTACTGCTGCTACTACTATTACTGCTGCTGCTATACTACTATTACTGCTGCTGCTACTACTATTACTGCTGCTGCTACTACTATTACTGCTGCTGCTACTATTACCGCTGCTGCTACTACTATTACTGCTGCTGCTGCTACTGCTACTGTTACTGCTGCTGCTACTACTATTACTGCTATTACTTCTACTACTATTACTGCTGTTACTACTACTATTACTTCTACTACTATTACTGCTACTGCTGCTACTACTACTATTACTGCTGCTACTATTATTAACCCAGCTTCTCCAGCTGTCTGACCTCAGGTAAGTTCACCCCTCTGCACCTCATTTTAGTTTCCTGACACGAAAAATAAAGGTCACACTGACTTCGCAGGAAGGAGTTTGGCAGGATGACATGAGGTGAGATCCTGGAGCCTTCAGCCCACTGCCAGGCACATAGGAAGTGCTCAGAAATGTCAGTTCCCTTTGCTGGGTTCCTCTCTGAATTGAACAGCTCTCAACCCAGACGGGACTCATTTCCCCTTGTTCTGCTTTTAAAGAATGATTAAAAATAACCAGAAGCACTTGGCATTGAAATTGTTCACAAACATTTATGGGGCTTCCAGCACGGGGCTTCCAGGCCCTGGCTGTTACAGTGTTAAGACGGACAGAGAGGGTGTCCACTGGCAGAGGTTCGCAGTCCAGCGAGGATGCATCAGAAGACACTTTCCTTTCTGCCCTACCTTGGAGCCAAATCTTCCTTCTGAATAAATGCTCTCGTTTACTGGGATTCTCACTGGTGGGTCTCATGCCGACTACACCAAGAAGGGCCTCTAATTATCTGCATTAAGTTACTCTAAGTCATTTGGTTAGTAAGTGCCTGAGCTGGGATTTGGGCTATCCCAGCCAAATTAGTTGGGTGACAGGCTATTCCTCGGCTCTTAACCACTGCATTTTGCCTCAGGTTTGAGGTCTTGAATCCAAAGAAGCATGAAAAAGAAAAAGAAAGACAGATGAGAAACGCTGACTCCCCAAAGCCCATTTGGTGGCATCTGGAACAAGAGGGAGGCCAGTGCAGGCCGGCAAGGGGGCTAAAGCTTGCAGCCTGGAGAGCAACCCAGTGGATTTAGATGCTACCTTCTTTCAGAACCACCTTAAGTTACAAGGAGGCCCTGGGGCAGGGAAAGGGAATTTCTGAGACCAGTAAGGCTGTGCCTCCCAGGGAAGGAGGTTCTGAAAGAATTAACTGTAACCTGATCAGAGCATCAAAACTGCCCTTGGAGCACATCGCTTTATGTTCCATTAGCACCGGGTGGTCGTTTCCTCATTGCTAGCAGGGAGAACGTGGGCTGCTGAGGCCGGAGCCACACCTGTCCTAGGGGTGCAGCGAGCTGCACGGGAGAGGAGAAACCAGGACTTCACAGGCCCATTTAACAGAAGGGAAACCAGAGCGCAAAGAAGGTGTGGATTACCCTAGAAACCTGCGTCCCGAAACTCAAGGTTCCTCTGAAGGACATTTAAGCCTGCCAGGCAAGAGGGCTTCATTCTCCTCCCTGGCTCTCAAGAGGCTTCACGCCAATAGCTGTGGTCTGCCCCTTCTAAACCACTAGGAAGAGTGTGTGCAGGTAGTTGGGCGTGAACCCCTTACTTTTCCCACCAATAGGGCCCAGTGGCCTCCTTCCTGGAGAAGCAAAAGCCAGAAGCAGGTGTGATTCTTTTACCTGTTGGACTCAAGTGGAGCTAACTCAGAGATTGTGGGGAGTGGGTACCGATAGGAGAGGCAATGTCCCACACCTGGCCCTTTGAGTCCCTTGACCCTCGGGAGTGGCTGGGGGCAGTGTGTGGTCATGTGAGATAATGGAGAGGGCTTGTGCACGCAGGTCAGATGACCTGGGTTCTAGTCCTGCTTGCTGTGTGACTCCAGACAAATGACCTAACCTCTCTGAGTCAGTTGCATCATCTAACTTGAAGGTGGTGGTGATAGTTTTCCCCTCATAGATGGGTATGCAGATGAAATGGAACATCATTTGAATCCAGCCCCATCGGTTACTAGCTCTATTTCCCCATCTGTTACACCGAACTCACCAGCCAGGCTGTGATGCCCACTAAGGCACAGCTTAATGCACCTAGCACAAGAGAGGGGAGGGAGGTGCTTGTTATTTTCCACCCTCAGTGACCTCAGAACCCCACCGCTCCCCTCCCCCACCTCCTTCCCAGGTGCAGTGAAGTTCTGGGTCTGTTCTCTGGGTGCATGTCAGAGGGCTCGTTGCTTAGGGCAGAAAGCATTTCTCCAGCCTCCTTCCCTCCAGTTAGTGGGACAGCTGCTGCACCCCCTGGTTTACAACCCATTTATGGCAGGACACCCTGGTCACCAGGTGTTTGTGTAGTGTTTAATCATTAGGAGGTGGCCAGTTCTAATACGGTAAGCCCCAGGGCATCTACAGATAAGTCAGCTATTGCGTCTATCAGGTTCTGTTTTCAGAAGGCTCCTCTCGAAGGGCACAGGGATGACCTCTGACACAGCCTGGAGATGGGGGAGGTGACTTCTGAAGGGCACAGTGGGACACGGCTACTAGAGATGAGGCTTTAGGTATCCAAGTAAAGCACCAGCCAGCCTGGAAAACACAGCCTGCAGGGATGGGATCTCCTTTCCCTCCGTCCCATTTCCCTCCCTGCCAAACCTGGACTGTCTCTATCCTCCTCACCACTCAGATATCCCACTTGTTTTCCAAGATCCACCTAAAAGTCCCCTCTCCTCCAGGAATCCTGCTCTAGTGCTCTCGTTCTGACCTCTGAATCAGAAAGCATGGACAGTCCCCTGCCCTTTCCCTCAATTGCTCATGACCTGGTCTTTGAGATAACGGAGAAGCCTTTGGTTTTTTTAAAGAAGGCGCCACTCCAGACCCCTGTGTACCCACAGGGTCAGCTCAGCACCCTACACATGCTAAGTCCTGGTGAGCGCTCCACTGGATGGAAGGGACAGTCACACTCCAGTCATTTCAGTCAGGCTGGCACCTGATCCTTCAGTGAAGACCTACTCTGTGCCACCCACCCAGCTAAGGGCTGAACCAGTGCTGGGAGCGAGAAAAACAACCACGTTCACAGTGAAAAGCCAAAGCCTCAAGCTGGGGAAACATAACTCATCTGGCTAAAACAGGAGTTCAGTTTAACAAGTGCTGACTGAGCACCTACTGTGTGCCAAACACTGTATTATCAGGTCGTGGAAACCCAATGATAACTAAGATAATCTCTGTCTTCAAGCTTAATACAGAGATAATAGAAAAAAATAACAGTTAAGATTTTGTTAGAAGTTAAAGGATTGCACGGGGCGCTTTGGGAGCTCCCAGGAAAGAAACTTACTTAGTCTGAGATGCCTAGTAAGGAAACATTGGAACCGAGCGCTGAAAGAAGTGTATGTGTCAGTTAGCCTGGCAAAGCAGGGCCAGGAGAGGGCATTCTGAGCAGAGGGCCTTCCACGGGCAAAGGCACAGAGACGCAGAACATCGTGGAGTGTGCTAGAAACTGTGAAAGGTTTGGTGCTGCGGATTATGAAGTGGGAAGTGAGGCTGGTGGGGCAGTCGGGGCCGAGGTTGGGTGGACCACTCTAGATGCTTCTAGGCAGGTGAGCGATGCACTGATACGCGCGGTCAGATCGGCATTTGGGGCGGATCACTGCGGCTACGCGCGGGCTAACATGCGGAGTAACAGGACAGTGGCCGTGAGAGCAGAGGGGCTGTGCCGGGAAACACAGCACATGAGAACACGCCAGGAAGCGGTCGGAAGAGCGATGTTGAGGAGGCGGCCCAGCTCTCTGGCCCCAGTGGAGCTCAAATCTGAAGTCTGGGAGCTGACCTTGGTGGCACCAGCACTGGCGTGGTGGCTGGGTCATTAGCATGACAAGTGCTGCTTATGGGCAGAGGCCCTCCGCTCCAGACTTCCTGCAGGGACATTCAAGGCCAGAGCCTGCACTAGCTCTACCAGCTTGCTGGCTTTGCCTTCTAGCCCTTTATCCCAGATCATTAAGAGCACAGCCCTCTGGGAGGCTACCTCGGGGGCCCTTGTTTAAAGTGAGAAGCAAGGACATTTAATTGCCTCAGCTAGACACCGTGCTTGACTCCCCACTCCCCTCCCCTCCATACCCCCTGCCCGGTTAGCACCCCAGGCGCTCCCACAGCACAGCCCACAGCTTGTGTCTTGAAACATAATCGGTGTGTGTTCTAAGGCCCTCCTCAAATTATGGCTCTGATCTTGACTTCCAGACGAAGAGCTGGAATTATAGCTTGGCTCCGAGAGACATTTAAATCACAGGGTCATAAACCCTTTCAAGTTCTGTTTCAAGACCTTTGCTGGGGATTTTAACAGGTTTGCACCTCTGATGTTGTTATGCTGTGGTCAGCCTGCTGGTTTCAAGAGTGGGGCCTCTTGCCAGGATGTGGAGTGCGCTGACTACTTCAGCTTTTGGCAGTTACTCATGGGGGGCTCTGGCCTTAAATGATATCTTCTGCTTTTTCTTCAGCCAGAGTTCCCCAAGGGTAGGAGAAGCAGGGGGACAGGAGCTGAGTGAGACTGTCCCCCAGAGCAGAATCACAAAGAGAAGGGTATGCTGGGGCACAGAGGTGATGCAGGCAAGTGGCCACAGTGCTGGACCTGGGGTTGGCAGGACCTATACTTCCATCCTGGACCCCCAACTTAGGCACTTCAACCTTCCTGTGTCTCTCTTTCCTCATCTGTGCAACTGGTATTCTAATCCTTTACAAAACAAAACTGGCTGCTGTTTACGGAGGGTGTTTAACTGGGCTCAGCCGCTGTGCTAACATTACCCCTGCACTACTCTAATTTACTCTGCACAGCTACTCTACGAAGTGGCAGTGGGCTCATTATTATTTATTTTATAGACAAGGACATGGGGGCTCAGGATGGTTAAGTTAATTGATCTCTGTCATGTAGCTGGGAGGCAGCAAACCTGGAGTCTAAACATGTCAGGGGGTTGCAGGTTTGAAATCCTTTTTCCGGGAAAGATAGTGGGCTGGGTAGAACCACTCAGTCTCACACAGGAGAAGCTCCTGGATACCAACAAACCCATTTTTTGAATGCAGGTTGGGGCCATGGTTAACTTAACTTGAGGACTGGATGAGGACTGAGTGGGATGGATCACTATAAGCCCCAGCACCAGAATTGATTTGTGTTGGCAATAAGAGTTGTTTACCACCACTGATGCCTCGTTCTGATTGGTCAGTGCCTGTTCTGCTTGGCCAGTGCCCTATTCTGATTGGTCAGTGCCTGTTCTGCTTGGCCAGTGCCCTATTCTGATTGGTCAGTGCCTGTTCTGCTTGGCCAGTGCCCTATTCTGATTGGTCAGTGCCTGTTCTGGTTTGCCACTGCCTTGTTGCCCTTGTTCTGACTGGTGAGTGCCCTGTTCTGGTTGGTTGGTGCCTGCACCTCAATGGCTTTAAGTATTTTGCATATTGTCCCTGCATCACAGAGCCAGATAGTCATTCAGGAACGTATGTAATGAGCACTCTTCTGAGCCAGGCACTGTGCTAGGAGGGAGATTCACCTGCACACAGAACTGACCTAGTTTATGTTTTACTGATACTTACAGTCTAGTGGAAAGACATAACAGACAAATAAATAAAAATGAACGCAAATGCAAATAGGGATGTGAAAAAATCAGACTGGATGCTCCAGAAGACACTAACAGCTGAGACCGTTAGAGAGAGTGGTCAGGGACCTTCCCTGAGAGATGGGTGAGATGTCTGAGTTGATTCCTGAAGGATGAGAATGAGTCAGCCTTATGAAAAGAAAGGGGGGAGCGTGAGAAGCACATTCCAGGCACAAGGAATAGCACATGCAAAGGTTCTGAAGGGAGACATTTGGCAAGTTCAAGGGCCTAGAGGAAGGCATGAGTTGGGGAGGGGAAAGTGGAATGAGGTGAGGCCAGAGAGACAGGCAGGGACTAGAACATGCCCTACCCTGGAGACCATGGTAAGAAGTATGGATTCCATTCTATGTGCAGCGGAAATCCACTGAGGTAAAGTTATAGGCAGGGGGCAGAGGAGATCTGATGTATGTGTTAAGCAGATCACAGTGGCTGCTGGGTGGAGAACGCACCACACGAAGGCCATGCAGGAAACAGTGAGCCCAGTCAGGAGGCCACAGTGGGAGCTCAACGAGAGGTGATGGCAGCCTGGACCCCTGTGATGGCAGATGAGAGACAGTGAGAAGCAGAGAGATGTGAGAGATCACTTGCAGGGACTATACCCAAGATTTGCCAATAGACTGGATGGAAAAGGAGAGGAAACCTAAATATTCAGCAAGTCTTATTAATCATTCTTAGGGTACTGTAAATTAATTATACAGCAAACATCTACTACTGTATATGCCAGGCCCGTGCAGAGTCCAGGAATGCTGAGTATAGTAAGATACCATTCCGGTTCCTCCCTTTAGTTTAGCGGGGGAGACCACACCTGGAGGCAGACAACTCCAAAGGCATGCTACATGCTACCAGAGAGCAAAACACGGGTTACTGGGAGACCCTGGATGGATGAGAGGTCCGCGGGGGACCCCGTGTGGGGTTAGGGGAGGAGAGGAGAGGGCAAAGAGGCTTCCTAGGAAAGGCAGGGCTGGGGCCAGTCCTGGAGCATGAGTGGGGGTTACAGAGGTAAGGGAAGCCAGGAGGTTATTCCTGATTATTCCAGGAGAGAGCTGGATCAAAGACTACTCATCACTGGCACACCCTCCTCTTTTAGAGGCGGGCAGCACAGCACCCCAGGGAGAACATGTTTTTGGAGTCCGACAGACCAGGTTGGAATCTGAGCTCTGCCACTCACTGCCCACGTGCCCCTGGGCAAGTCACTTAGACCCACTGACCCAGGACTTCTCAACTGTGAAATGGGGATAACTCCTCACTGGGTCCCCTGGGAGGTTAGAGCAAATATGCAAAGCATTTAGGACAATACCTAGAAAAGTAGCTGCTGCTGACAATGAGGCTCAGAGGCCAGGACCACAGATTGCAAACTGCCGAGAGTCCTATGGAGGAGTTTAGACAGCCTCCCAAGGGCCCTCCATCCCTGGTGTACCCAGAGCTCTCACGAGCTGCTCCCACACTGACAATGGAAAAATGATCCCGTCTCCCTGCAAGAGCTCCTACAGAACAAGGCAGAGGGTACCTGGAGATCTACCCGCATCTGCCTGCATGGTACTCAGCTTCTGGCTGATGGCAGGACACCCAGTGTGGCCCCTGCACTCACCCTCCGCGGCCAGCTGTGTACCCTGTACAAGACAACACATGAGAGTCCTGCCCAGCCAAGATGACCTGTGATTCTGCTGCACGTCTCCTCTAGGGCTTCAACTACTGCACCCTCGTGGGTTACCCACGGGTCCACGTCCCGGAAGCCCAAAGAGGCAGCCAGGGAGGATTGTTGTTTTTTTTTTAAGCCTCATTTTGCCACCAGAGGGGTTGTGAGTGCCTCTCCCCAAATCTCAGGGTAAGCTAAAGAGAGAGGAGACGACAGAAATCCTTGAGTCAGGGGCTTTGAGCCCACCGAGGCATGTAACCACTTCATTTCCTTCAGTCCCCATTTAATCTCCTCCACACAATCCTGCAACATCCCTCAAAATGTCAGAGTCCCTCTTCAGATCTCATTTCAGGCAATTTTACAGAACTGAGCACCACGGATTAATGAGGGCGATAAATCAAAGTGCGCAGCGGACAAGGGAAAACAACAGGGCTGCAGCTGGAGCGCACGAAGCCGGCCTCCTTTTCCTTAAGTCCCAAGACACAAAAGCCATAGGGGTCTATGGCAGAGGCCACTCCCAGAGAAGACAGACCCTGAAGGTCACCGGGTGTGACCAGCAGGACAAAGGGAACTCTGAAGCCTCTGCTGGAGGTTCTGGCACTGAAGAAGTTAAATGTTCCTACAGAGGAAAATATGACTCCCACGGCTTGAAGCATCCTCAAATTCTTCTTAAGGAAGAGCTAGAGTTCCCTCTGCAGCAGCAGAGCCTGGCCTGAGCCGCAGTCTCTGGCATTCCTATGACCCAGCCTCCAGATGGGAAAAACGAGAGCTGGGAAGAGGACTGTCTCAAAGGTCAGCGGTCCCCAGGCTGTCACCTTTGCAAGCACCTCAGCCGGTGCAAAGCACTAAGGAGATGCTCGTCCATCACTCATGTAGCTCCCAGTGAGGGTCACCTTCTGGAAGGATGGCACTGAGCCTCTGAACAAAGAGGGAGCAAGCACGATGATGGAAAGCAAAGGTTTTGTGCCCAGAGAGACCTGAATTCTACTCCTAACTTTGCCCCTTATGGAACTGTGGCTTTGGGAAGGAATGTCACCTTTCAGAGTCTGCTCCCTTATCCGTAAAGCTCATGGTCTTGTATAAACCCATTCCCAGTTTTGCCCTCTAGGACGCTGGTGTACCGCACAAAGCCTGCCAACTGCATGAAAAATCACAGTGTAGGGAAGTCGCCCCAAGCCCCCGACACTGCTCATTCCCAAAGCCGCCCGCTCCCCTTTGGACAGGCAGAGGCCGCTGCTAGTGGTGATTTAGGGAACAATGTCCTCCCAAGTCTAATTAAATCCTGAGTCAAAACACCCATCAAAGTAAATACAATTCACTGCTTATCAGTCACTTGGAATTTTATCTCAATGAAAATAAGACTACAATCCCATGAGCTTCAACTTCTAATATAACTTTGGTGAAGCTCCAAGTTACAGCAAAATCCATTATCACGTGTAATAGATTTTCTCCCAAGCGTCAGAAAGGTACATACACCCACCGCTCCCGGTCACAGCTCTGTCTGCCCTGCCTTCCCCTTTTGCAAGATTTCATTCGGTCCTTCAGCCCTGGGCATTCATCTGTGCCTGCCGTCAGCGACACTGCTACCTGCCTCCCTCTCCCTAAGTGCCTCGTGGCTTCGCTTTGAAGCGCAGTAAGGATGGACTTTGAGGCTTTCTCTCCTCTGGAAGAAGAGGGGCCCCTCAGCCTGCTGGGTCTGCACACACCAGGGGCCCTGGACGAGCACCGCGCTCCTAATAGAAACGCCATCGCACGACGACACCTGTCATTGAGATCATCAGAGCCGAAAAGTTCGTGGGGTCCCTGCCCTGTGTGGATGAGTCACAGCCTTGAGTCATTCTGTAACTCTGTCCTTCAAATGACAAACAAGAACACCGAGTCCCAGGAACTCAAGGACCTTAAACATCGGCAGATCTGACTGCACGGATGAAGGAACGAGGGGTTCGGGGAGGGGAAGCATCTTGCCCAAGATGTTCAGTGGTGGCAGAACCAGGTCTAGGACAAGGACTCTTGATTCCTAGTGCACTCCCTCCCTTACTGCATGGACTGCATTCGTCCTTACCAAAGCGATAATGTGCGCTTTCATCAGTTACTCAGAGTTCATGCTCTCCAAACGCACGCCGAGATGACTTTGCTCCCCAAAGCCTGGAGGACAGAGCAGTCACTGGACCACAAACCATCTCCCCAGACCTGGATTTCCTCACTGGCAAAGTGAGAGAGGGCTGCGGCTGGTGACTCTGAAGGGCGCTCTCTCCCCCAGCCTTGCATGGTGAGCCTCTCTTCGGAGAGGCAGCCTTGGGAAAATACATTTACATGAAAGGTAACCTTGAACGGAAACTGGGCTGGCACAGCTGTCCAGCATGACCAGCCTAAAGGCCACACTGAACCAGGAACACGTCTCCACAGCCGGTGTAAGGGCTCCTTCTACACCAGGCTTATTTCATCAGCTCCTGCATTTCAGTCACAGAAATCACAGCTAGGCTGCTCTTCAAACGTGACAAAGGATATTAAAGGAAACAAAAGGAAAATCCCAAGTGGATAATGAAACAAGCGGGACTATTTTGACACTTGGGTAATATTTTTAAAGGATCTCTCAAATCATCACTGACAGGAAAAGAAACCTCCTGCATTTCACTACAGTAACAACAAGTTCCCAATGTAGGATGACATTTAGCCCTCAGGGCTACCCCTGGTCCTTCCGGTTCCCACAAATCTCTTTGGCACTTGGCACACGGTGTTATGAGGGCTTATTAAGGCTCCTCTCCCCTCAATTTGACTGGAAGCTTCCTGAGGGCAGGGAGCAGGGACGATGTCCTGACTCACCTTTGGATCCCCAGGGCCTGGTGCATGGGAGATGCTCTGTCAATATTAAATAGTCATCAGCATTTTCTATAAGCTGTCACATATCAAGATACAGGCCAAATACTTTGCTGAAATGCAACTGACCCATAGCATTGTCTAAAATTCCTCAGCCAGTTCAGTCAGCGGGTTCTTCATCTACGGGCTCACCATCCCCGACCGAGGCCATCAGTCAGACTAGGCGCCATGGTGCCCAGCATCTGATAGGTATATAGTGAATATGTGATGAACTGCATGATTCAGAGTTGGTTACATAATGCAGTGGGGTGGCGGTGGTATTAGGCTCAGGCTGCCACTTGTATGTAATAAAACAATGATAGTCACTAAGGAGTTCTCCACATATTTTGTTCTCACAGGCACCTGGCAAAAATGTACTTCTCTTCACCTCTGAATTTAAGTGTACCCCTGTGACTTCCTTCAGCCAATGACAAATGAGTGGAAGTTACAGGGGCCATTCCTGGACAGAAGCTTTAAGAGGCAGTGTGTCTTCTCTTTGCCATGGACATTGTCAATGCTCTAAATAGTCGCCTCTCTGGCACCCCGGGTCCTAGGGTGAGAATGATGTACAACATAGCTTCCCACTGATCTGCAATGGCCAGATACTGAGGGTGGGTTTTGGGAGTTGTTTGTTATGCAGCACAACCTAGCCTATCATAACTGATGCAAAGACTGGCCCAGGTACTTGGATTAAAACACATGATGTTATTTTCTGTTCCAGGGCACA